>NW_007259741.1:723150-812674 GCF_000164805.1 Carlito syrichta
AAAAAAAAAAAAAAAAAAAAGATAAAATATGAAACAGTTAGAATACAATTATTAAAATCATAGTAGTTTGTCATAACCTACAAATAAAAGTAAATTTACTTTAAAAACAAATGGATTAATTTCTCCAAACAAAAGATCAGGGTGGCTAAAAGGATTAAAAACAGTATTCAAAATACACTGTCTACAAGAGGCTCATATTAGCCTAAGGACACACATAGGCTAAAAGTGAAGAGATGATAAGGATCTACATAAATGGTAATTAAAAGAGAACAGGGGTGGCCATACTTATGTCAAACAAAATAGACTTTCAGTTAAAATCTATCACAAGAGACAAAAAAGGTGACTATGTAATGATAAAGGGGTCAATTCATCAAAAGTATATAACAGTTGTAAATACATTTGCACTGAACATTGGAACATTTAAATATAGAAAACAAGCATTATCAGAACGGAAGTAAGAAAGAAGACAGAAAATACAATAATAGTAGGAGACTTTAATGCCCCACATTTAGCTATAGATAGATCATTCAGATAGAAAATCAAAAATGAAACTGCAGAATTGAATAAGATCAATTACTTTTTAAAAGATAGCATTTTATAATCTAAAATAAATTAAATATTTTAGAATTGACACATACATATAAATCTATCTTATCAACTGTAAATTTAATACACAAGGTGGGACCCAAAAGACCAAAAATTTATTTTTTAAAATTGTGTATTTATTCTTACATTTAAATGTCAGTCACCTGTGAAGTTCTTTCCATTTGAGGCAATACTCTTATTGAGATGATTTTCCACTGCCCAAAACAGTTTTTGAACTCATCAATTTTGATGACTTTCAGTGCTTCTGCTGTTAGTTTTTTCATCTCTTCTACGTCAACAAACCACTTCCCTTTAAGGAATTTTTCATCTGGGGAAAGCAAAAAACATTGCTCGGGAAGAGATCAGGTGAATAGGGAGGGTGGGGCTGTGGGGGTCATGCCATTTTTGTTCAAAAACTGCTGAACACTCAGTGTGGTATGGGCAGGTACATGTCATAGTGGAACAACCAGTCACTTTCTTGCCACAACTCAGGGTGTTGCTTCCACAAATCATGATGTAACGTTCTCAAAACTACAAGATAAAAACTTTGGTTGACTGATCTGGAACAAATTCTGAATGTCCTACAAAGATCCCGCTCTCCAAGATTATTCCAGTTTTGGGCGGTCCCCTTTGTATATGTGAAGTACAAATGAAAGGTTCCAAAGTAATTTATGTATATAAAGGACAAAGGATAATCTCAAATATATAATGGGAAGGCAGTAAATATTATATATTATTATTATAAAAATAAAACTATGCAATATCCCTTGTCTGTACTACCAATTCTAGGAGTACCAAATTGCCTAAGTTCTTTGAGATGCTGTCACAAAACTGTCATCTTTAATCTTTATAAGAGAGATCTCTGGCAACCACCAAAGAAGGTTTTACTTCAGCTTGTCTCTCTTTGAAGAGAAATAGCGGGCTATGTGTGTGTGTGTGTGTGTGTGTGTGTGTGTGTGTGTGTGAGAGAGAGAGAGAGAGAGAGAGAGAGAGAGAGAGATTATACACAACTAAAAAGTCTTTCAATTCATTTCTTGGTCAAATATTGGATGGGTGAAGGGAAATATGGGCCAATTGTGATAGTGGCAATTAGTTCTCTTTTTAAAATCAAATATATTCAGCTATCTTTTAAAAAGGAGGCTGAATTCATGAAGTGTTATGTGTAGAGGTCATGCTAACAAGAGTCCTGGTGTAGCATAACAATGATGATTAAGTTGAGAAATCTTGATAAGATAAATCATTCCTCTATGAAGAAAGATTGAGAGCCTTGTGAAGCTCAATACATCTTCTTTTACCTTCTTATTCTTAAACTAATGACAATACATTATCTTATTTATTTTATTTTCTTGTTCTGGAATTAGACATTGTAACAACCAAACAAGGATTAAGGGTAGAAAGAAGAGACAAGAAGTCAGACTGAATTTTCTATTATCAGGCTTTCTCATGATTTAATTTCCAACGGATTCAGCACATTTAATTTAATTCACAGTCACCATCAATATTCAAAATGCCATATTACTTTTCTTTTTAACTCCACAAATGACTACTATTCAAGGTTTACTATATACAAGATAGAACGACTGCATTACACTTTTGTTCTCTTTTGATACATAATACAATGTGAATTTTCTTTGGTTAGATAATACTCTATGTTAATGTGCATATACTCATCTAGTAGTGTTGCACTTGGAAAAGTATTTCTTCCACTTAAAATCTTTTAATTTTGTTCAAATTAGAAAAGACAATCTAGTAACAAACTCACTTTGCATGGTATGCATATTTTTAAAAAATATCAAAAATGTTTCATGTTGTGGTGACAATGTCTATTGAGTCTTTTCATTGTTGTAAAATACACATAACATAAAATTTATCATCTTGATTATTTTTACATGAACAGTTAAGTATCAAGTATATTCAAATTGTGCAACCAGTCTCTAGAACTTTTACATCATGAGAAATCGAAACTCTATACCTATTAAAGAGTTCCCATTTTCCCTTTTGTACAACCCTAGCAATGACTATTCTACTTTGTCTATGAATTTGACCAGTTTAGCTACTTATCATTAGTAAAATCATACATTATTTGTCTTATTTTGACTGTTTTATTTCACCTAATACAATGTTTTCAAGGTTCATCCATGTTGTTGCTTGTGTCAGAATTACCTTGTTTTGTAAGTCCGAATAATATTCTATTGTCTGCATGCACCCCATTTTTTATCCATTCCTCTGCTGATGGACACTTGGATTGCATCCACTTTATGCCCATTGTGAGTAATGTTGCTATGAACAAGGGTGCGCATCTATTGTGTTATTAAATTAACCTAGGAAATGAGACTTAATAGCAATTTCACAAGCTCCACATTTTAAAACTTGAATATACTTTTAAGTAGCAATAATGGAAATGACATTTTGCTTTTGCTTTTCCCCTTTTCTGCTCTGGAGCATTTCAATTATCATGGCATGGAAACAATACTTCCTGTTAGGCTCAGAGGGAAGCAGCACCAACCTTCCCCCATCTGCCCCTCCACCCACCGATCCCCTTTGCGCCCCTCTACCCCAAGCCCACATCCGCATACCTTGCTTGAAACTTCCTGGAACCTGCCACCAGCTGCTGAAAAGGGCCAGACAGGGACCTTTCAGCCCACGCCAGACTCGACACTTCCAGCCCATGCCGGATGCAATGCTTTGTCTCCCCGCTTGGCTGCCACCCCCAACACCCACCCAGATACAGCACCCTTAAAAACCCAAGCTACCCCTCCTTGAGTGTGACTTCCCTGGCCCATCTTCCAGGACCATGGGACCTCGCCCGGGAGTTTCTCCCCCAATAAACGCTTGGTTTATACCAGCCCCTTTGTCCTGTGCCTCTTTTGGTATCTCCAAACGTTACATCTCCACTTCAGGAAAGTCCTATATTCTGAAAAATAGCACATGAGTTCCAGGGTTATTCAAAAAACTTTACAACCTAAAGTAAACCAGAATTATGGTTTTTTTCTTCTTTAAGATTAAAACTTGTACTTTTTAATCCATATTTTCCCACAGTTTATACCAGCAGAATTTTTCTGATTTCTTATAAATGAATAGTAGGTAGAGCCTAAATTGTCTATGAGACATCTATTTTGTACAATTTACATGGTAGGTCCTGATCCAATATTCATAGAAAACACTCAACATAGGTAAATTGTGTTGCCCAAGAAGTATATTTTATAGGACGCTTGTGCCAGTCTTTTCTTTCTTGGCTCCAAGTGTGACAAGGGTTAGTGTCTACCATGCAGCAATACATTTTTTTTTTATCAATCAGTATTTTTTATTATGGTTTTTTGGGGTACAGTTAAGGGTTAGGTGTACAATTACGTTTCATTCAGGCACCCTGTTGATAAGAGGTGTTTTCTCATCCCCCGACAGATATTTGCTAATGTTAATACCATCCCCCTCCCCCCCATAGTTTCCCAGTACCGTCAGTCATTATCTTATAGTATTACATCGGATGTTCAAGGTCCATTATACGAGTGAGAACATATGATATTCAGATCTTTGTTTCTGTGAGAGGTCACTCAGTATTATAGACTCTAGTTTCATTCAGGTTGCTGCGAAATTCATGATTTTGTTCTTTTTTATGGCTGCATAGTATTCCATCGTGTATATGTACCACATTTTTTAAATCCAGTTCTCTTTTGATGGGCAGCAGGGCTGCTTCCAGGTTCTTGCTATTGTGAACAACGCTGCGATAAACATACGTGTGCAGGTATCTTTTTTATAGAGTGATTTGTGTTCTTCAGGGTATATTCCCAGTAGGGGGATTGCAGGGTCATATGGAAGGTCAATTGTTAGAGCTTTTAGGAATCGCCACACTGCTTTCCACAGAGGTTGCACTAGTTTACACTACACCCTCTCCAGCAGCTGTTATTTTTTGAGTTGTTGATAATTGCCATTCTGACTGGAGTTAGGTGGTATCTCATTGAGCAAGACAGGTTCATGGTCAATTGGTGTCTGAGATTGATTCAGTTTAAGACCAATCTTGATTATTTTTGTCTTATTGACTGCCTGGTCCTCTTTCATAATAGCAAGGGCAGAAAAGTTGGTGCCTGTCTTTGCTCTGTGTTGAGTGTTTACAAGATTCTAGGATATCACCTGTAACTAAAATACTCACATCTTCATAACTGCATCATGAGAACAAGCATTCAATAAAGATCTGGGTCAATCTCAAGTTCATGAGTGAAAAAGTTGCTCATATAGTGTCCAGCATCCCTAATATTATTTTTATTCAGCTGTAAATCAATTCTCTGTCTGTTTCTACCTTGCCTACAGAAGTTGTTTGGATATGTTTGTGACTATATCAACTTTTGATTCATGGCTGAACGGCCAAATAACCTGATCTCTTCTTGGACTTTGTAAAAGAAGTATTATTAAATACAATGAATGAGCTATTTGTAATAATTGTCTATTTGAACCTATGTACAGTTTTCCCAGAGAGTCTCTCTGAGGAATTATTTCGACATACAAATGTTTCACATATGTACACTCTGGGGATATATAATTCAAAATAAGTAATTAAAACACAGGCGCACTATTAAAATAAATAAATGTGTGAAAATATGGAAAGATTAAAGACTGGGTTTTCAGGACTTGAAGGTGAAAGATTTCTGATATAAGAGCAAGCAATGTCTAGCTTGTATAACAATTGAATGAATCAGTCTCAAGGCATGTTTTAATTCTGAAACACTGAAATGTCAGACTGGTGGCTGTCCTTTTGTATCTGCCTTGTACAGCAACTTCATGATATCTCATTATTGTTGGGAGATATAAGAAACATGGAATGAGTAGATTTTTTTCTCTTTAAAAAAAATACAAACTATGTAGCTTTCATAGAAATACACAAAAAGTCAAGTCAAGTTGTGAGTACAAGTTTTATGTTTTAATAACAAAGTATTAAATTTTAGATTTGAAATCCTAGTTTGAGTCACAGCCTGACAAGATCTACAGAAAACAGAATATATGAAAAAAAGAGAAATATGCTTTGACCATAAACTCTTTCTTTTGGACATTTATGTGGACCAAGATTCCTTCTCAATACTTAGTCCTTGGGAAATGAATGTAAAATCTTCAGGAAAATGCTTTGTCTAGCCTGTCAAAGAATTTGATGATATTCTTCTGTTGTATAATATAAAATATTCGCTGAGCGAAAATGATTTATACACATTTACTTATCTCTGCATAGATTAATATATTAATGTAATCACTCATATTTTAAAAACTCTATTATGAAACCAAGTATTTATATATATCCAAGATAAGGGAACAAAATAAATGTATCTTAGAGAATTTCTCACAGACAGAAGAAAAATATCTGCTTTTTAAAAAGAAAAATTTCTGTTACAGAAACTGCCAGCTTAGGAAAATTGAGCTGTGATAACATAGGCCAATTGCTGCTTAAGAAACAAACAAAAATACAAAATAAAAACAACTAATCATCATAAAATAGTCCACATAAAATTGATAAATATTGTAATATATTGTAAAATAAATACAAAAGTATTGTAATAATCCAAATTCATGTACTGTTACCAATTAAGATGCATTCTTAAATAATATATACCAGTTTAATAATATTCTATAAAAATAGTTGTAGGTTTTCTCTGTAATCTTTGCTCCTGCCATAGTGTGAAACATTATGCAAATGAAACACTTTCTTTGGTTTGGGTTTCTTTTTACTTTCTTTTTTTTTTTCATTTCCTTGAACTTTCTAAATTTCCCTCACTGCTTTTATGAGTCAGGTAGATGATCAAACTACTTAAATTCATGGGACTGTAAACATACTTATTTGAATATATTGAGTTATAATAACATTTTTTCAAAAGGATTTGTACTTGTAAACCTAAGACAATGTTCACCTCAAATGTTTTTATGCTTTCAATAACTGGATAAAATTTTAAATGTCATTTTTGAAAAATGTTTTATCTAAACAGTAATTTTCTTGTTTGACATCTTTAACTTAAAGTATAATTTCAATATAACTAATTAACTTTAAGACCTTGAACTAATAAAAAATTAAGTTAATGCAAGAGGATTAAGAGGTATAAATATTAAAAAAAAGATGTGAACAATCTGGGTCATCAAGCATGGTTTCAACTTATATATCCATGTTTTATTAATAGTTTTGCTATTTTAAAAATTATTGTTAATTAAGACAATAGTAACTTTCATATGGCAGTGTATTATCTTACGCTGATAAGTTTTGTATAATTGTACTTGTGTGTTATTGCATATATACTTAAACACAATCATACAAATATGGAATGTAATTATTCAACAACACTTACCAGTGATAAAAAGGAAAACTCACTTATTTGAAAGACAGCTGGTCTCAGTCTGGTGTTCACATACAGCAGCAGAGAGGCAACCCAAGTCTACATCTTTGCCTCGAGAGCAGAGATTCTGTTTATCATCAGGGCACTCTTATTTCCCATCAGCCTATTCATTTTTTTTGTTTTTGTTGTTTTTGTTGTTGTTGTTGTTGTTTTTGAGTTGGAGTCTCACTCTGTCGCCCAGACTGGAGTGCAGTGGCTGCTCCCGGCCATGGCAGCCTCGACCTACTGGGCTCTGGCGATCCTTCTGCCTCAGCCTTCCGAGTAGCCGGAATTACAGGCGCGCACTACCGCACCCGGCTGATTTTTGATTTATTGTAGAGATGAGGTCTCGCCAAGTTGCCCAGGCGGGTCTTGAACCCCGGTGCTCAGGCAATCCACTCACCTCAGCCTCCCAAAGGCGTGGGATTACAGGCTGAGCCACCGAGCCCGGCTGTTTTTGTTGTTGTTAACAAATGTTTTCCACTTCTGAACAAGAGCTAGAATTCTTAAAAACTATTGCTTGCTATTGTCTTCATTTAAAATATTATCATGATATTTCTTGTTTGGGGTTAGATATTTATGATTTACATTCATAGCTTTACATAATATTGACTTTCAGGCCTCAAATTCAGAATATTAAAACTATTTTTTTTTACACACAGACTATTTTTGGAGATTATCTTTTGGCCATCCAAAAGTTTCACTCTCTCAGCTCCATAGGGAAGGGAGACTGTATTTAACTAGGTATTTTGGTATTACCTGTATTTTTAATTAGTTCACTGCTTTTACAAGCTGTCTTTTTATTAAGTCACAATATGGAAAAATCTGTTGTGACGGTTAATTTTATTTAACACCCTAAGTATGCTCAGATAGTGGTAAAATATTATTTCTGGGTGTGTTTGTGTCTGTGAGGACGTTTCTGGAGAGACTAGCATTTGATTTATAGACTGAGTAAAGATGATCCCCTTCCCCAATGTAGGTGGGCATTATTCCATTCATGGAAGGACTGAAGAGAGCAAAAACGTGAAGGAGGGACAAACGTACTCTCTTCTACCTGCTCCTGCCCTCAAACATCAGTGCTCCTACATCTTGGGATTTCAGACTTGAACTGGGCCTACACCAATGACTTCCCTGGTTCACAAGCCTTTGAGATTGCATTCACGTACTCTGCAAGATATCCTGGGCCTTCAACATGCAGATGGCAACTCGTGGAACTTCTCAGCCTTCTAATTTCATCCTAATCTTTCCAAATAAATTCTTCTAATTTCATCCTACTCTTTCAAATAAATCCCATCTGTCTATCATTCATCTTATCTATCTGTCATCTATCTGTCTGTCTATCTAATTTTATTGGTTCTGTTTCTCTGGAGAATCCTAATATGTCAGTCAAATAAAATAAAGGAGCTAAATATTTCCTAGGTCTATTTGGTAGATGTATAGTGTTATTTCAATGAATACCTTTCAACAATTATATATGTTTCAGGATAAGTAGATATATAATATGTTCAAAGACTGGCATAATGACTATCATTAAGTTGATATTATAGAATATATTGTTTCATGGTTTAAAAATAATTAAAAATGATGGATGGCATTTGTGAAACACAGTTTCTAGATGGAGTTAGAAGACATTAGAATTGTGTTGATGTCTTCACTACCCACAGTACGTTCTTACCCTTAGGGTAATCAGTAACTAAAAACATATTAGATAGTTTAGTATAATAATGAAGGAAAATAATAAATCCAAAATAAAGGATTCTATAATCCACCATTATTTTAGTTCACTACTATAATAAATTAATCAAAACTATTTCATCCTGAAAAATTATAGCCCCAGTAAAGGGTTGTGCCATGTGTTCTTGACCATTTATAACTGCACGTAGCAGCTGATGGGTACAGCCTTCCCAGGGGGAGACATCACTTCCATGACGACCCACCTGTTAGTCTGTTCTGGGCAACTGAGTCGGGATTCTTAAAACTCTTAGTTCAACTGTAGACATCTGCACAAAGGTAGACTACTAGCTAACCCAAGATCAACCAAACAAGAATTGATTACATAGAAAAAATAAAAAATTGTTAAGGGAGAGCTTATATCACTATAGTATTATTGGGCTTATTTCCAAAATTCTATTTTCTCATGAGTGTAGAGAAAATTCTTCTTCTTTATCTCTCTGTAATTATCACTATAGTTGGCTATACTTATGTAAAGTGAAATAAAAATATTCTTTGGATGCTATCTTAATTCAAATGACTCCTTGAGAATTCAAGAAAAATATTCTAATATTAGCATACTAAAGGTTCAGAAAGACTCTAAAGGCACAATAAAAAGTTCACGATTTACAGTTTCCACAAACCTATGCTTCAGAATCTATATCCTTTAACATCCATGAGCATCTCTAGAACTTTAGGGTTTTCAAAATGTAATTTGAAAAATACTGCAATATATTTTATCTATCCTCAGATTTTCAGAAATGTTTTCTTTGACATGTATTGGCCCTTAACAAATTTTCTTCTATTTTTAACTTGTTAAAAAGACTTGGGTTGAGGTGACAGGGGAGGATTCTTAAGCTTCAAATTCCCTATCTTAGCAGGGAATTGCTAGAAAATATAATTATAAATTATCAGTGGGCTCAAGTTGGTGATCAGCCAATTCCAGCTTGCAAATATGTTGCAGCTTGGCTTGAGCAGCTTAAAAGAAACATTGAGTCAGCACTGAAGAGTCAGGAGATTTTGAATAAGAATACTGATTTTTGGCATAGCCTGAGAAACTGGAACATCCACCAGTGTTAGAAATGCCTTCCTTCAGGGCAACACTCAGCTACAGCTAAGTCTGCTGCTGCTCAAGAGTTTCCTCCAGTATAGCCACTGTAAGCATTTGGGTTTACAATCCCTAATTTTATAGCAATTGACATTAATCTCGTCTTAATAAGTGAAAAAGATTCAGAACAACAACAAAATAAACAAAACTAAAGCTTATAGCCTCTGTAGAGATAACAAGTCAAAACAGCACAGAGAGATTCATCTCATTAGACAATAAACAGTAGTAAAAATATGTCATAGTCAACCTAAAAAACCCATTTAGATCAACTAAAACGAAGTATGTAGAAAGAGACTATCACAGTATTTTGAGGAAAAACTAGCAGCTCTTAGAATTACAGAAATAGTCTCATTATGTGTGCGTACATTTTTCGGTGAGTGGAATAAAAAGCTTATACTCATTCTTTATTTAACTGGGGTTTTTGAGTTCAGACTAAATGCTGGAAAGTACTCTAGGACACCATGCTAAAGGTACTTGACTTGGGTGTATTTGGAGAGGAATGAGAAGAGAAAGTGAAACTGGATAGCTTAGCAGCATACTCTAAATCATAAACAGCCACTTTCAGTTATAAATCACAGACAGAAAAAAAAATCACCTACCAAAATATACAAGAAGCAAGAAGTTAAATAAATCATAACATTTTGTGAATGAGTAGGGAGGTAAAATGTTCACAGCCTGGAATTATTTCTTGTTCACTGAAACAGAATTAGTTTCACTTTTGACTAATCATATTTTTTTCTAAATAAATTGTAAATAAGATAATTCGCAAAGAAACATTTTCAATCATTTCTGTATGCAGATTAAACTCCCAGCTATGACTTGATGTATTAATCTAGTTAGAGTTTAATTTATCTTATTGAAATACAATGACTAAATTTCTATTTTGATAGTTTCTTTCATCCAAAATACAGTAACTAAATATTAAAACTATGAAGACATCTATAATAAAAAATATGAGAACATGAATGAAAAATATGGCATAGAGAGAGGAAGAATTATTTCTAAATAAAATATTTTTTCAAAGTGTTCCACAAGAACTGGGCTACCTTAAGTCATTTTGAATAATTTACAGACTATTTCAAACCTTTTTGAGAACTTTAGCAACTGAAGGAGCAGTTAGTCTTTTTTCTCACTTTAATCAAACATTTCAGCATGAGTTCATTCACTCAATTCTAAGGGCCATTTCCTTTGAAATTATCCATAAATCTTCTATGTCCCATGTTAGAGAAATATAAAATTTAACAACACTTTTTAAAGTCTTGAAATTAAACTATGCTGAATTTTAATGGAACTCTACTTTGAGTATGACATCCACGATCCTTTGGAAACTACTAAAACACACTTGCAAAACTTTTTGAATGAGACTCTCATATGTATTGTCATATATATGTATTATTAGCCAATCTATTTATTTCAAAGGAAATACTCCTTACTCTTTTAGAAATAGGCCTGCAATCTTTAGTAACATCTTTCCTCTTGATAACATGCTCTGTAACCTTGAGCAAATTACTTACTTGACTAGGTTTTCAATTAACCCCATATATAATTAAAATGACGAGTGTCTGAGCTTTTTAAAGAGTCTGAAATTAATTATATATCAAAATTTTAGTATGCATTTTTTTAAACTTTTTGTTTTGAAGTGAGTTTAGATTTCTACAAGAGTGCTAAAGATAGTGGAGTGCTCTGGTATACTCTTCAATTAACTTCCTTTCATTTTAATATTTTACATTGCTATAATATATATCAAAACTAGAAAATTAACATCAGTATAATATTATTAATTAAAACTTCAAGTTTGATTGGATTTCACCAGTTTTTCTACTAATACCTTTTTTCCTGTTTCATTATCTAATCTCAGATCCCATATTGCATTTAGTTAACATTTCTCCTTAGTCTCTTTCAAGGTATGGCAATCTTTTAGTTTTTCCTTGTCTTTCATAACCTTGAAGATCCTAGTCAGGCATTTTGTTAAATGCCCCTCAGTTTGAATATATCTGATAGTTTTTCATGAATGATGAAGACTTTGATTTGAGGAAGGAGTACCTCACATGTTATACACCCTTCTCACTGTATCATATCTAGGGTAATGTGATATCAACATGACTTACCATTGGTGATGTTTATCTGGTGATGTTTACACTGGCTAAGGTGGTGTATGTCAGGTTTTTCTAAGTTTCTGTTTTTCTCTTTTCATACTTCATTCACTAGACATGAATCACAAAGTCCAGCCCAAACTCAAGTGAAGAGTTAAGCTGTGCCACCTAGAAGGAAGGATATCAAAGAATTTGTGGTCATATGGTAAAACCAAAACTTGGGGGCTATGCAAAGACCCTGTTCCTAATCTTTTACCTACTAATTGTAGCATTCATCATTAGGTCTTACTTAATATAATTGCTAATACATAGAGTATCGGAATTCTTCTGTAAGATAGGGTTTCCTTCTTTCTTATTTTTAAATTTTATAACTCCTTAGGTGTTTGATGTAGAAAACTGCTTCCACATGAAAATTATCTTTCTCTCCTGTATTAAAAATAGTTTTTAATTTAAGATGGCTTGCTGCTGTGCTAGACTACAGGTTGGCTTTCTTTTGCAGGGGTAAGTGTGAGTGAGGAACGAAGCATTTATATTTTACAGGCTATAATATTCTTAAAGTCAGCCGAACTCAGTGGCTCAGCCTGTAATCCTGTGTCTTTGGGAGGCTGAGGTGAGTGGATTGCCCGACCCCACGGGTTCGAGACCCGCCTGGGGAGGCGAGACCTCATCTCTACAATAAAATCAAAAAATTAGCCGGGCGTGGTAGCGCACGCCTGTAATTCCGGCTACTCGGAAGGCTGAGGCGGAAGGATCGCCTGAGCCCAGCAGGTCGAGGCTGCGGTGGCCGGTAGCGGCCACTGCACTCCAGTCTGGGCGACAGAGTGAGACTCCAACGAAAAAAAAAAAAATTCTTAAAGTCAATTTTATATCCAAAGCAATAATATCATTGAGTGATTCACTTCATAGATAGCTAAATTTTCTAGGACAAAGAGATAAATATATTAAAAACATATGAATTTTGCAATATATAAAATAGTGGTTCAAATATTGTATATTTCAATTTTAACTGGTGGATTGCTTATTTTGCTATCAGAAATTAAAAGATAGATGTTTATTTTTTAAACAAACAAAAGTATCTATAACTTTTTATTCTGGACTATAATATTAAAAAGATTATGAGAAAACAAATAAATCATTTATTTATAATTTTTATCAGTATGGTGTCATGGAGATTTATTTTGTTTTTACATTTTCATCTAATATTACCATCATTTATTACTTAAGTTATTCCAACTTTGCCATTGGGAACTCCTTCAGATTGACTTTGGGGTCACATTGACATGACCCGTCCCTGCATTTTTTTTGTTGTTGTTTTGTGTGTGTGTGTGTGTGTGTGTGTGTGTGTGTGTGTGTGTGTGTGTGTGTGTTTGTGTGACTACATATGACACTACAGGCTAATCTCATACTTTCTGTGCCTTAGTTGTAGAATCAGCAATTTCTCCACGAAATTCCAATTTCTTTTATTAGACAATGATGACACTTGTATCAGATTACCTAAGATTTTTATAACAAGTTATCACAAATTGAGTGGATTTAAAACAATTAAAACTTATTATTTCATGGTTTAGGAGGCCAGAAGTTCAAAATAAAGATGTCAGGTGGGCATGGTGGCTCAAACCTGTAATCCCAGCACTTGGGGAGGCTGAGATGAGAGGATTGCCTGAGTCCGCGGTTCAAGACCAACCTGGGCAACATGGTGAGACCTTGTGTCAACGATAAATCAAAATTATCCAGGCATGATGGGGCGCACCTGTAGTTCCATCTCCTTGGAAGGCTGAGGCAGGAGCCAGAGCCCAGCAGGTCGACGCTAGGGTGGCCGTGAGCGTGCCGGTGCAATCCAACCTGGGTGACGGACTCAGACTCCGACTCAAAATAAATAATAAATAAGGGAGGGGGAAATAATAAATAAATAAATAAATAAATAAATAAATAAATAAATAAATAAATAAATAAATAAATAACAAAAACAAGAATGAAGATGTTAGCAGAGTTGATTTCTTCAGGAAGCTCTGATCGCCAAGGTTTACCAGTAATCTCCTAGCTTCTTTCCTGACTCTTTCCTAGCTTCTGGTGGTTACTGGCAATCCTTGGCATTCCTGGTTTATAGCTGCATCACTCTGATCTCTGTGTCATCACATGAACCTTTTCCCTTGAGTATCTCTGTGTGTCCTCTCCTATTCCTATAAAGACACCAGTCATTGGATTGAAGGCCCAACCTAATCCAGCGTGACTTCATCTTAACAATAACATCTGCAAAAACCCTTATGCCAAATAAATACACATCTCTGAGGTTCCAGGTAGGCAAGACTTTTGAGACTACGCTATTCAACCCACTACAGTTTTTAAACTAAAAATTTGATAGCGCCTTTAATATAAAAAAAACCCAAGTGTGTAAATGTGTAATTAAAATATGTAAATAAAGTGTGATATTTTATAAAATGTTACAATCTACTTGATAATTGTACTGCTTTACCCCTTTGTTTTACATTGTACTTCCAAGTCAGTAAATTTACTTAGATATGATACTATAATCCAAACGCTTTGAAGACACATTTTATCTTTCAATATGTAAATTTCAATATGTAAATTTCAAAATATATTTGTGAAAATCAAATCTTACAATACTCCAGGTGATAATGACGCTGTTAAAAAAAAAGCTTGTTTTTAGTTTTTCAGATGAACCAAAGGAAAGCTAAAAGCATGAAATTGACATTACTTCCATTTAGCTTAAAGTTATTTAAATTTTAATTTATTTGAATTGTGAAATATTTAAAAGATACATCAAAGGTATACTAAAGCAGGCACTCTGTACCCACCACTCACATTTAACACATGGTTTAGTATTTTACAACATTAACTTTTTTACAAAAATTATTCTAAAAATATCTAAATATTAGAATAAATTGAAGGTCTTGTTTGCATCATGTATTGCCAAATTCATATACATAATCATATATCCACAAACATAGCATTAATTTGTATGTTTTTTATACTTATGTTAAATGCCGTTATGCTATTTATACTCCTTTGTAATTTTCCTTTACTCTGCCTTTTTTCAATTTATCTATGTTAATGCATGTAGATAAAGTGTTGTAATAACTACATATTGTACAGCTTTTGACTATTAGAAAAACGTAAAATAATTGACTGAATTCACTTATCTGTTAGGTTGTTTCATTTTTCAATATTAAAATAAGCTTTCCTTTTGTTATCCATGAGCAAAGAATTGTTAATTTTGAGTGTCTGTGGTTGCCTAGCACTAGTGGACACTGCTGAGTTGTTCTTCAGAGTGGTTATTTCTGTACATGCGCCTATTAGCAAAGCAGACCAGAGTCTGCCTATTGGGTCCATGCCTAATAGTTGCCATTATACATATTTTTATTTTGCCCATTTGATAGATGTGACATTGACTCTCATTACTTTAATGAATACTTCCTTAATTTCTAGTTATATTAAATTTATTAAGTACATTTGTTAGCAATTAAGATTTTTTTCATGATTTACTTTTTCAAATCCTTGACTGATTTAATATATTATTTTGTTATTGCTTGTAATCACTTTTTATGAATTCAGACACTAAATCTTGGTTAGTTATAGACATGCAAATGTAACTTTGCAGTATTGGTTATGTTTTAACTTTATATACATATATATGTAGTCATATAGATACATGACATTTCAATGTAATGAAATGGATCATATTTTTTATGTGTTGGTGTTATGTGTTATTTTTATGTAAATAAAAATTCTCTTCTGAAGTCTATAGCTATTCTTATAAATTACATACTTATTCCATCTGAATTGTGTTTTTACATATAATATAAAGTAAAGTACTCGTTTATGTCTTATTTTTCCATCTAAATAAGTGATGTTTACAAGATCATTTACTGAGTAATCTGGAATTTCTCCACTGATGTGATTGTAAGACCATCACCACTCGTATATTCTGAACTGCCAGATCTTCTAAGTCACCTTTTTACTTCTATTTCTTTATTGTCTATCCTTGTGCTGAAGCTATAATGTATTAATTTCAACATGTGTTATTTGGTAAGTCAAGTCTTCTCTTCTTACTTTTCTATATGGGCAGTATAATGTACTGGCTTATACTGTAGTATTTACAGCCAGTACACTTGAGTTCAAATCCCAAATCTATCCTGTTAGCATTATGACATTGGCAAGTTACTTAAATTCTCTGTGTCTCAGTTTCTTCATGTGAGAAATGTAGGTAGTAAAGATTTTATATTGTAGTATTTATTTTAAAAATTAAATGTGCTTATTTATGTTACGCATTATGCCTGACAATAGTAAGTATGCAAAGATTAGCTATTATTCCAACTTGACTTCAGTTTTCTTAGTCTTCTCTTCTCTGTGAATCTTAGAATCTTAGAATATAATTTAGTAAACTTTTCCTGGATTTTTACTAAAATTTTACTGAATTTATAGAATAATTTATGCTCATTAGATGATTCTGCAAATCAGAATTATTTGGGCAGCTTTAATTCCTAATAGTATGCTATGATAAAGAGAATGAGTCCTGAGAAACACTATTTTATGGAGTGGTTTTGTACAATTTTATTACTATAAAGTAATTTTAGAAAGTTGTAGGTTTTTTAAGGATTGAGGAATTACTTCACAACTATGAAAAAGAAGTCCCTTATGTTACAAATGAAGAATTTGAGGCTCAGAAAAACTGTGACTTGGTCAATGTGTCAAGATGGGTCTTGAGCAGTCCTATGAAGTTTTCTTTCTATGTACACTAGAATATATTTTGTCAAAAATAAATTCACTGTTATTAGGAAATTAAAAATGTATCAACATTAAAACTCCACAGAATATTTTTTGTTGCTTTTTTTGATAGATCTGACTAAACTTAAATATTTTAAAGTACATCCAGGTTGATAGAAACATAAACTGATGATTTGAAAAAAATTAGAAAGCTAACTAGCAGAGATTCTCAGATGAGAAAAATAGCATATAAAAGCTAGCTTGTACTGTGTTTTGATACATAACTAAAAAATAAAAATAAACCCTCCTGATTCCTACTCAATTCATATGCCCTTTTTTCCCTCCGAAACCTATTAAACACTCACCTACTCTGTAAATAACTAGAGGTTAGGAGATATTGATCAGCTCTGTCTAGAGCTGATGTAGTATCAGTCTTGCACACTGCTCTGCAAATCCTTCTGAGTGGTGGTTGCGGGAGGAACTTGAGTGTGCTGATTAGGTTATTCCTGAAAACATCTATTTCCTGAATCACACCCACCTTATAGTAAGAATTGTATTTAACTGCAATTCATCTTTCAAAATTCTGCTTTGCTGTCATCTCTTCTGTAAAGCTTTTTCTGATATCCGCCAGAGGAAAAGGAGAAAATGTTTTATTCATAGCTTCATCCTTAAAGAAAAAAAATGGAATATAATTGTTTCATAATTGGATAAAAGACTACCAGATGACTTGAAAAACGTACTACAAAGATCATGCATTTGACACTATTGCTTGTAAACCACAGATAAAAGTTGTATTAGTTTTAGGGAGAAAATTGCTACTTTTTCTCAGGTATTTCTGTTGATTTTTTAAAGCAGGTCAGATTCTTAGCTCACTGTTTTGTTGAATAGGATTTTATAGGAAGAGAGTGATTCTGCATCTGCTGTTTACTCATTAGTCCATTTTGTAGCAATTTACACAGGACTTGTGATTTATAATTTTTTTTAGAATTCATTTACTCCTACAGATATGATTGAAAGACACTTACTTCAAAGCCTCTATTTTCAGTAGCTTGTAACTAAACTAATTAGCTGAGGAAATAACATGATTCATGCTTATTTTCAGTTGAAAAGCAAATTTAGCTATATGGAAACAAACTCCTTGAAGTTACTTTAAATTATCAGATTAAAATAATTATGTATTTGATCAAAATTATTTAATACTGTGAGTCAACCTTGACTCAGAGTCATTGATATGAAGTATTAACCACATTCAAACTAGTGATGGCTGCTCAAGGGATATCGTCTAGGACATTGTGAGTATCTGTGATTCACTTCATCAAGAACATAAGTGTGGTCTCGTCATGCTATAGAAGTTAATTCCATATATTAAGAAACAAGACAAAATGATCATTCCTGTGATTGTTAATACCTGTGTTTTATGCCTCTATATTACTTATTTTTAGGAATATATGGTCAACATCAGTAATTTTACAAGTTTATAATTCATAATCAGTCATATGTGAAGTTGTTTCTTTACCCAATCCTTACAAGTTGTTTGACACTGGACAAGTTGCTTATATATTCTGTGTTATAAGATAAATAGTGGCTACTTCATAAGATCGTTATAAAAAGTAAATGTGATATTATAAGAAGCATACATTCTTAGAGCATTTGAATAGGAAATCAATCTTGTCTTCTCCCCCAGTCCCTTCTTGTTCTTCGTAAAGAATGGAGTATAAAGTCTAGGAGAATGATTTAAGTTTTTTTTGCCCTTATAGAAAAAAAAGCTTGTATTACTAAATATGGGAAGATATCTGGAGACTGCTACCTGAGGATGACCTGGGAGATGAGAAACCTACCAACCTTGAGGAAACTGGGCTACAGTGGAGAAGATTTTGCTTTCTTGGAATATTTGGAAAGGCAGATCTAGTGAAGGATCACCAGGAGTGACTAGGACACCTCCAGAGTTAGTCACATTACGTTAATCACCTACCATTAGTGACAGCAAGAATGGCAGACTGTTTGTCCACAATGTTACAATGTGGGTGCCCAGTTGGGATCCAGAGGATTTTACTTTGTTAGACTCTAGCACCTCACCTGTTGCCAGCAAAAGTGAGATGAGTAAGATGCCATGAGTTCCCTGATTCTTAGATCCCACAAGCCTAACACACACACACACACACACACACACACACACACACACACACGACAAGACAAATAAGCTCAATTCTCTTACCATACCCATAACATGGAAGATAAGAATTTAAGAGAAATTTAAAATTAAATATACAATTTTTGCTTAGAGGGGGAAAGACAAACAAGAAAAAACAAAAAAGTAAGAATCGTATAGTGGAGTTAGAGAAATAAAGTATCATGGAAACCAGAAAAAAATCAAAATTTTCTATATGATTTAAAATATTAAATATTTTAGGCTGAGGCAGAAGGATCACCGGAGCCCAGCAGGCGAGCTGCAGTGGCCAGGAACGGCCACTGCACTCCAGTCTGGGTGACAGAGTGAGACTCCAACTTAAAAAAAAAAAAATTTTGTTAAAATCAGGAGGAGTGATGACTGAGAAACAGCTTTTACATCTGATAATTTGATCTAAAATCAGTAAAATAGTGGTGGTAGATACAGATGTGTAGGATTAATAAGTGATAGACGGTGTGAGTATGAAGATAATGAATGTAGAAATCACAGAATTGGGCTTAAGAAATTTTGAATTAAATTATGAAGAACTGAACTCTTGTTCAGTAAAACATATATATTCTAGGTTAAAATGGTTTATTGGTCTGTGCCTTCTTTAGCCATCTTATTTTACCAAGTGAGTGGGAGAGTATCTTGAAGGGATAAGCCGAGATAGATATAATTAGATGGGTTGGGCTAAAGAAAAGAGCAAGCTATGTCCCTCTTTGTTCATAATTTCAAGGTTTACTCTCTACTCACAGAGGAATGTCCAATATTCTTATCAGAATGTATTAGAACCTAGCCAGAATCTGTTACTTTAGATAATAGCCTTTTTTTAAATGCATTTTTTGGTCTGTCATCTTAAAGAAAACATGGCAATTATTTTCCTCCCATCTCTTACATCATACAAGGAATTATGTGGAATTGTGTTAAGAGATCTGTTGAAGATCCATCCTTGTAAGATATTAGGTTAGAAGAATCAAACCACCTCAAATGTGTTCTTAAGTAATGTGAATATTTGCGAACTTCCTTGGAAAAAATGAATAAAAGGATACGACAAGTCCAGCAGGAATGGAAAGCAGTGTGGTCTGTTCTGTGACAATCTGCTTCAGGATATTGTGTTGCCACAGTAGAGTTTCCTGAACTATTACCAAAGACGAATCTGATTCTCATCTATTCAACACTTGTATTTCTTCATTGCACATACTTAAAAGAACAGTTTAGTTTTATGCATCCATTTCTCTTTTTTTCCCTCTTTTAATTTTTATTTCAAATTGTGGGGTACAATTCAGGGCTAAGTATACAAATATTCACCATGCAGATACCCTTATTGATGAGGTGTGCCCCCCGTTCCCCAGGCAGATATCCACTACTGTCAATCCCACCTCCTCACTCTCCCACCCCCTCCCCGCAGTGTCCCGCCCCTTTCAATCCTTTTCTTATAGAAATACAGTAGTTGTTCAAGGTCCACTTATGAGTGAGAACGTGTAATACTTAGCTCTTTGTTTCTGTGAGAGATCACTCAGTATTATAAACTCTAATTCCATCCAGGTTGCTGTGAAGTTCATGATTTTGTTCTTGTTTATGGCTGCGTAGTATTCCACTGTGTGTATGTACCACATTTTTAAAATTCAGTCTTCTTTTGATGGGCAGCACGGTTGGTTCCATGTTCTTGTTATTGTGAACAATGCTGCGATAAACATATGTGTGCAAGTATCTTTTTCATAGAGTGACCTGAGTTCTTCCAGTATATTCCCAGTAGGGGGATTGCGGGGTCATATGGAAGGTCGATTTTTAGAACTTTTAGGAATCGCCACACTGATTTCCACAGAGGCTGAACTAGTTTGCACTTCCACCAACAGTATAGAAGTGTTCCCTTTTCACCATATTCTCTCCAGCATCTGTTATTTTTTCAGTTATTGATGATGGCCATTTCATTAGGTGGTATTTCAGTGTAGTTTTAATTTTTATGTATCCATTTCTATGAACTTAATATGTGTGCATTCACAAGGAGGGCACAATTCAGTCGACTATCAAATCAGTTTTACAATTAAAAGAATATATAATTATACCCCACATCTTTAAAACAAAAAATTAAAAGTAAAAAAAATCCCAAAACAGCAACAACAAAGAATAGATACTTAGATTGTGATGCATTCACTAAAAAAAGTCACTACATGTAACTGAACCAGGTCCTCAGGTAGCTTCTTCTGGGATTTAGTCCTCTAGATTGTATTGTGTGCAGATTTTTCTATAACTTCTGCAGCAAGGGAATCTGCAGAGAAATGTAAAATTAATTTGAATATATAAATTTAATTTGAATGTATAAATTTGATTTGAATATATAAATCCACAAAAATGATTGCAATGCTACATTCTTTCTAATAAACATAGTAGTTTGTTTATTTCCTAAGTAATTAATGTTATTACATTATTTCTAAAACCTATTACAAGTTGACTAATTTAATAAAATTTAAGTCAATATTAACAATTTATTTTATACTATTTTAATAACATCAATGACATATCATTTTATTTTGATTTCTTTAGAGTTATATCTGGTATTATGGCATTTACTAGCTATGTTTTGGCCCTAATATGCAAGCTTTTATACTAGAAAAGTTTTTAGGTTGAATCATAATAGTAATAAATAATTTATATAAAACAGCAATTTTAAAATAAGATTTATAGAAAAATATCCTAATTTTGTGATAACTGGTGACAGTTAACAATCATTTTTGATTGTTTTGCCTTAGAGCAACTATTAGGGCTTACATCTCTAATCATATAATTTTGATGTATTTATTAAATATATAATGATTATTTCAATCATATTAAATGTTTCCAAATTAAAATAATAGAAAATGCAGTAAATATCTAAGAACATAGAATACGGATTTAAGATTTCAAATTAGAAGTCTAATGCACATGTTAGAGAACTTTTCCTGTAAAGGATCAAATAGTGAACACTTTACAATTTGATTACCATGTGGTCTTGGTTGCAATGACTGAACTACATTGTAACGAAACAGCCATAGACCATAAGTAAATCACGTAGATGTGACTGTGTTCCCATAACAGTTTAACTTGCAAAACAGGTAGCAGGCTAGATTTGACCCAAGCCAGTTTGTTGGCCACTGAACTTTACCATGTAGAGGTGTATGCTTGAATTGCGGCTAAAATGTCACTGAGGAAGCAGTGTTGGGTTTGATTCCTAGTCCAGTGCTTTATGACTTTTGGCAAGTTATTTAATTTCACTGTGCTTCAAATTCTTAAATTGCAAATGCAAATAATATCAATATCTACTTAGCAGAAATTTGTGAGAGAATTACCCAAGATAATTTATGTCAAGTGCTTAGCAAAGTGCATCTTGGCATATGAAAAGCAGTCAATAAACCTTAGCAATGTTATCACTATTCGTTGTCCTCTCACTAGGCTTATAAATTCCATAATTCAGAAGTTATGTCATTTATGTAATGCAGCCACACACAGACATTATTTATTTAGGAACAATTTTGATTTGGAAATTTTTGCCCTATAAATATACTTACAGTGATTTTTTTTTTCTTCTTGGTTCTGTTATGTGTATTACTTAAAATGTATTAAACCAGCTCTGCATCATTTTAATTGAACACAATTTCATTTAGTTAATCAATTCTATGTATAAGTTTGGGAATAAGCATTATGAGGAATGTTAAAATCTAGACATATTAGGATTAAGGAAAGCCAGATAATCTTTTGCATTTAATTAAGAGCCAGATTCACATTAAAACAAATGGTTCAAAGATTTTCAAATGTTAATCACTAGTTATATGATACAGCAACATTATGAAGAAATAATTTTGGTCTTGAAAATACAGCAAATGAAATATATGCTTTTGATATTAAAGCTGGTATAAACTGGTAAAATCTAGACTTCATAAAATAAAAATAGGAGTGATATTTATCATGAGCTATAAAAATGCTTCTTACTGAAATTTCTCCTTATACTAGTTACATATACATATTCATATAAATGTACATAAGCTGTACAGTTGCTTAAATATATTATACAAGTATCTGTTTCAATAAAGTTTGATAAAAAGATGTGTTGATGATAATTAATCATTCCTGATAATGCATTATTCCAGAGAAGTGAGCATAGCTGTTCACTTGCATTTAAGAGCTCCAGGATGTTCTGATTATTGGTCTAATTTCACCTGATATTGACAACTTCTTGCTTTGTGTAATCTGGTACAAATCAATTTAAAAACATAGTTTTTTTTTTTTTTTAGTCTTTATTTTTTTATTTTAAACATATAGGGTAGAGTTCAGTTTTAAGTACATGTGTCATTGTGCAGATAAAGTTTGGATCTTTCTTTGGTCCCCATTTCATCTG
This sequence comes from Carlito syrichta, assembly GCF_000164805.1. Taxonomy (NCBI): domain Eukaryota; kingdom Metazoa; phylum Chordata; class Mammalia; order Primates; family Tarsiidae; genus Carlito; species Carlito syrichta. The sequence goes on from NW_007259741.1 coordinate 746,258, forward strand.
GTTTGAGATCAGATACCCTGACTGATGTTATGTGTTCCTCCTCCCTCCCCTGGCAGTTTCCCACTACTGCCAATCCCTTTCTTATAGTATTATGTTCAGGGATCACTTATGAGTGAGAACATGAGCTACTCAGTTCTTTGTTTCTGTGATAGATCACTCAGTATTATAAACTCTCAATCCATTCAAGTTGCTGCGAAGCCCATAATTTTGTTCTTTATGGTTTCATAATATTCCATCATGTATATGCATCACATATTTTTATCCTGTCCACTTTCGATGGGCAGTATGGTTGTTTCCATGCTTTTGCTGTTGTGAATAATACTGCAATAAACATGTGTATGCAGGGTTTTTTGATATATAAAATTATTTTACTTTCTCTGGGTATATTCCTTGAAGGGGAATTGCTGGATCATATGGAATGTCGATTTTTAGATCTTTTAAGAATCACCACATGGTTTTCTACAGAGGTTGTACTAGTTTACAATCCCACCAACAGTGTAGAAGCACTCACTTTTCCCTGCATTCTCTCCAGTAAAACAATCTGTTGTTTTTTGAGTTATTGATGAAGTCCATCCTGACTAAAGTTAGGTGGTATCTCAGTGTGGTTTTGATTTGCATTTCTTTGATGATCAGTGAGGCTGAGCATTTTTTCATGTGTCTGTTGGCTGCTCATATGTCTTCTTCTGAGAACTGTTTATTCATATCTTTTGCCCACTTTTTAATAGACTTTTTTGTTGTTTTATTCTTTTGGCACATTAGAATTCATTGTAGATCCTGGATATTAGGCTTTTGTCAAATATATAGTTAGCAAATATTTTCTCCCATTCTGTGGGCTGTCTCCTTGCTCTCTTGATGGTTTCTTTTGCTTTGCAGCAGTTTTCAGCTTGATGAGGTTCCACTTGTCTATTTTATGGCATGGGCACTTGGGGTATTGATCAGAAATTGGTTGCCAGTTCCAATTTCCATAAGGATGTCTCCTGCATTTTCTAAGATTCTTATAGTTTGAGGTTTTACATTTAGTTATTTTATTCATTTAGAGTTGATTTTTGTGTATGGTGATAGGTAAGGGTCTTGTTTTAATCATCTTCATGTGGTCAGCAAGTTTTCTAGTACCATTTACTGAATAGGTTCTCCTCTCCCCAGTGATTATAGATGAAAGCTTTGTCGAAGATGAGTTGATTGAGAAATTGAAGTTTTGCTTCCAGAAACTTCATCCTGTTTCATTGGTCTGTATGTCTGTTCTTGTACCAATACCAGACTGTTTTGACTATTGTAGTTTATTTTAAATTTACATATAATTTGAATGCAATGGTAGCCTGTTATTGGAATTTGAGAAACCCCACCCTGCCAGGGTGTAAATATTATGTACTCCAAAATTTTTGTATTAGAATCTAATTTTCAATGCAATAGTATTAAGAGTTGGGCTCTTTAGGGGGTGATTAGTACATGTGGATTCTTCCCTCGTGAGTTAGATAAGTGCCCTTCTAAAAGATGACTGGGAAGTTTGTTTTTCCCTTCTGCCATGTGAGGACATAGCTAGAAGACATCATCTTTGAGGCAGAGAGCAAGCCCTCACTAGATAACAAATCTGTTGGCAAATCTGTTGCTTGCTTTTGGACTTCCCAGACTCCAGAACTGTGAACAACACATTTCTATTGTTTATAAATTACCCAGTCTGATGTCTTTTGTTATAGCAGCCTGAACAACCCAAGAGACAGTCTCAATACTGTTTATTTCTGTTTGCCTTCCTTTCAGAGGGACATGACTTCTGAAATTAACCTTTATACCAGAATTCAATAAATTATCCTGTTTCTTTTTTTAAATATCCAGACTTTTAACTCTTGGAAAGCAATGTTCCTGTTTACTGAACTCTAAACATTACTTGTAATTAATAAAATTAGAAACATATTGCTACCAATGTGTTTAACTTTTACTATTAAAAATTTTTAATATTTTAGAATTTTAAAGAACAATCTCACATACTTTTTGAAAGTATAAAAGACATCTGCAGATATCTATCTGGAATCTTTTTCTCCCTTCTACATTAACCACTATAGTGATTTAAAGGAATCAGAGCACTTGACCACTAATAAAATATTTTAGAATGTGTTCATTATGATTAAAAAAGTCCAGTGAATCTCTAGAAGTCAAGTCATGTATTAGATAGCTCCCATTATTCTTGATTCCTTTGAAAGCTCCAGTTGTAGAATATTTAAAGAATTGCTGAGCTAGTATCTTCTGATTTGATTCTAATAACTGTAAGCCAGAAACCAACATCCCTAAAATGCATCAATATGTAAACATGCATCAATATGTAAACATGTGGTATACCTCAAATATTTCAAGTTCTGAGATTTTACTACCAGAGACAATCTAAGCTTAAATTAATTGAAAAATGAGGAAGGAAGCAGTTAGCATAAGAGAATAAAATATGTTGTCTATTAAATTAGTAACAAAAAATAAATCCTATCATATAAAATCCTACATTCAATATTAGGTATTTAAGATTTGCAAGTCTATAACAACAAAAATACCTTTTCCTCTAACCTGAAACAGACCTCTACTCTCTCTGGCTGTAGCGATATACATCCCTTATGATATCATGGCATTTTCTATGTTCAAATTGTCAAAGAGAATTTCATTTGATTTTAGATTCTGCAAAGCTAGGTATGTGTAATGGGAAGAAAGGCAACATTTTCCCTGTGGACTTTATTTTTAAAGGCTCTGATATTTATATCCACAAGTATGCTTGCTTACATTATATATTTTCATATGTCAATTTTTTTTGTGCTTGGCATGTAAAAGGGATTTATTAGATATTAACTGAATAAATAGTAAGTTATTTAAAATGTTATCAAAAGTGAATCCAAATACTTGAATACATAGTTATGCACAAATTGTACTAGATGCTTTTTGAAGATTTCCAGAAGTGCTGTCACTCTCTTTGCAAACATAGTTAATTTAAATAACAGAATGTTATAGCTATATATTTTTATGTCAATAACAATGACAATAATAAATTTTACACCATTGAACACTAAGCATTGAAGCCAGAAAAATCATCTGGAAATTTGACTTCTAACAGATGAAATGTTACTTGTCCAAACTTTATATCATCTAATGTTACTAACAATGAATGTAATACTTATTAGGTCCTAGAGTCATTAAAATAAGGCTGGGGTTTCAATTACATTACATCACTGAAGGGTTACTTTCCACAATTGCTTTCTGTTGTGTTGAGCCTTAGTTACCAAGATGTCATTAGTGAATTTGTAAGAATGTTCCCCAAGTAATTTTTCAGTGGCGAGGTCTAACACATAGAGAAGATATAAGGAATCAATCTGAAAAATAATGTCAGAGGAAAAACCACATAGTAGTTTCCAAATAGTAAAACTTAGCATTCATGGAGCTGTCTACATGGAGAAACATTATTATGACTGTGCATAGAAAATTAACATAGTAATCTTAAACATTGTGTAATGATGAAAATGTTAACTGGTTCAAGCAGGATGACATAGAGGACAAAATGGGAAGGTTATCCAAAGGAGAAGAAAATCTGAAAATAGAAGTCATACCCAATAGTTGAATAGTGCATAATACTTTCAAGAGTATCATCTCATTTATTCCTAGAAAATGCCCTGTCAAAAAGAATTTTTTTTTGTCATGATTCTTATGATATTTCATTTACTTGAAGACACAGGACTAAAAAGAGCTGGAATTGAAATTTGATCTCTAGTATTCAAACTCCAAATCTAGAATCCCATATAATGAAAAATTTTGAGAGAATTCCTCTAGCCATAACTGAAGTGACTCACTTGATTATGGAAGTAGAAACAGTAGATTGTACCTTGATTACCTTGCTAATTTTCCTGTAAAATATGGTGGTGTTGGTGATGGTGATAGAGTGACCCAGACAGTGCATATCCTAGGATAGAAAATGTGGCCTCTCAACGACATCCAATAACAAATTCTTTCCCTGTCTTTAGAAATGCAAGGGAACATGTGGCAAGTTTCTTCCCAATTTATTTGCGGACAAGTAGGAAGCATGTGGGTTTCTAAAGCAAAAAATCTTCATGAATGTTAAGCTTCCTTCTATTTCAGTACAGATATCCTGGATAATTTGAGTGACAAGAAAAAAAAATGTTTTTTTGAAAATCAAAATGTACTGACTGGAAACACTATGGAAGTTTCCTTCAGGGTATCCAAAAACAGCAATGAAAGAACATACACTGGAGAAAGCACATCCTATTCAATAAATGGTGCTGGGAAAATTGGCCAGCCATTTGAAGAAAAACGAAACTAGACCCTTATCTCTCACTATATACAGAAATCAACTCAGGATGGATTAAAGACTAAAATGCAAGACCTGAAACTATACACGTACTAAAGAAAACCTAGGGAAAACTCTTCTGGACATTGGCTTAGGCAAATAATTTATGTTGAAAACTTCAAAAGCACAAGCAACAAAAACAAAAATAGACAAATGGATCTTAATTAAACTAAAAACTTCTGCACAGTGAAACAACAAAAAAGTCAAAAGAGTGAACAGACCAACCAAAAAATGGAAGAAAATATATCTAAACTTATGCATCCAACAGGCCACTACTCTGAAGAAACTATAAAGAGCTCAAACAACAACCATAGCAAAAAACAACCCTACTAAAAAATAGGCAAATACATTTTTCAAAAGACGACATACAAAAAACCAACAGGCATATAAGAAATGTTCAGCATCACTAATCAGCAGAGAAATACAAATTAAAACCACAATGAGATATCATCTCACCGGTCAAAATGGCTAGTATTAAAAGTTCCCAACAAACAAACAAACAAACAAAAAACACGCTGACTAAGATGTGGAGAAAAGGGGACTTTTATACACTATTCGTGAGACTATAAATTAGTACAACCTCTATGGAAAACACCATAGAGATTTTTCAAAGAATTAAAAGTAGAATTACAATTCTATTCAACAATCTCACTACTGAGTATCTATCAAAAGAAAATAAATGATTATATCGAAAAGACACCTGCACCCATGTTTATTGCAGCATTATACACAATAGCAAGGAGATGGAATCAACCTATCTTCTTCAGAAAATGATTAGATAAAGAAAATGTGATATATATATATATACACTATTGAATACTTTTCAACCACAAAAAGCAATAATATCATATCTTTTGAAACAACATGGATGGAAGCAGTGGCTATTATCTTAAGTGAAAAAACTCAGACACAGAAAAATCATTGCCACATGTTCTCAGTTGTAAGTGGGAAATAAATAATGTGTACACTTGGATGTAGAATGTGGAATGACAGACAATGGAGACATGGAAGGGTGAGGGAGCTGGGGCGGGGGAGAGAGGATTATAAGAATTTGCTTAATAGGTACAATGTAGGTTATTTTGGTGATGGCTGTCCTAAAAGCTCTAGCTTCAACACTATGCTATCTATGCAGGCAACAAAATTACATTTGTACTCCATAAATTTATAAAAACATAAAAACTATGATGTATCAAAATAGCAATGACATGTAATTTAATTATGTTTCTTGGTAGCTTTAGGTGATGCCTGGCTTTTGAAAAATGTAAGCCTAATCACAAGGAGTGTATGATACTTCGATTTAATGTAATTATTGAGCACTTTTTATGTCCAAGACATTTTAGGGTAAACAGAAATAAACAAAACCAAGCATCTGCCATCCATGTATTTATAATTCATTTGGTCAAGAAAGACACAGAGATCTTTGGTGTAATAATGCACTAAATAGCATACAATAGATAATGATAAGTGAAAGAGAAAGAAAGAATACTCCTCATGGAGAGGTGATTCAGTAGAATAGTATCGAATTAGGATAATGTTGAGTCATGCCCTCCTAGATCACTGAAGCAAGACTCTATCTAACACAACCTAATAAGGACCTGACTGGATCCAGCTGCCTGGTGACTGGATGGTCTTCGGAACTGATTGTTCACCAATTTTTTTCTCATTATAACTTCATTTTAATAGTAAGATTTCCTCCCAAAGCTTATCCGCATTTTCTGTACACATAGCTACTTGTTAGGGTATGACATTTTACAAAGCAGGCAGAGAGAAGACCCCACCACCAAAACGTATTTACAAATCACTCCTTTTCCCATCTCAGCTTCCTTAGATGACAAGAGTGCTACCATTCAGTGAGCTAGAATCCCTATCCTGCACTCTGCTCCCTTGTTTTGCTTGAGAGGCAAGCCTGTTAAATTTTGCCTAAGGGAGAAAAAAAGAATTAGGATAAGGAAAGGACTGTTAGCCTCAAGAGTGAAAGGAGTAACCTCAGGAGAGACAAGCATTGAGAAAGGTTTGAAGTTTGGGATGGTTTGATGAGATCAATACAGAAGGATCTTTTCAAGAAGACTGACCATTGGAGGTATAGAAGCCAGCGGAGACCAGAGAAAATGAGTCTCAGCAAATTCAGATTTTTAAAGGATCCATTGACTTTGGTACATAGAGATCATGGTTTCATTTCCAGATTAGTTTCCAGGGAGTGGAAAGTGGTGGAAGAAGAAAGTAATTTCAGTAGACTGAAAAATGAATGGAAAAAAAGGAAAGAAGATGGGAGGAGGGTGGTAGGTAATACTTCTTTATGGATAGTTGTGAGATAGAGATGCTTAGCTGAAAAGCACAGAGTCTCAAAAGAGCAAGATTAAAGGCTCAGGAGAAAGGGCCGGTGGGGACAGTTAGGAAGAAGAGAAGAAATACATAATGGAGCATTGCCTGAATCTCCCTGACCCAGTGAAAATGAAGTAACTGGCCCTGAGTAGAAGGAGAAATTCTTTATTGTCTGAGACTAGAAAGAAAAGGAAAAATATAAGGTTATGCTAATAAATAAAAGTGACAAGAAACTAAGAAGATCCACTTCTACTTGCTTCAGTTTTCCACTTGAAGCAGCATTAAGTTCCCAAAAGATTGTGAGGCAGTATAAAGTGTTAAAAATGAAATAGTCAGAGAGGAGAAGGAAGATGGAGCTAAGAACAAATAGATGTATTATTATATGGATTTGAGAGTCCAACTCTGTCTAAAAATTATTATTTTTGATGTCATCAATCTACATGATCACTCATTTTAGTTAAAAAAAAATTTTTTTAGCAGAGATTAGGAAACTGCCTAGACATGAAGGAAAAGACTGTGGGATTGAATCACAATTGCAATTTTGCCAGGCAATTGCAGTGAAGTGACAGGAGGACACGACTGTTGCAAGTGGGTGTGAGCAATATTCCAGAAGAGTAGGCTAAGCCCAAAAAAGGTGAGATCAGAGCCATTTAACATATTGAGTGAAAATGGAGAGATAGAGGAATTGGAGTTAGGAAATTGAAAAGGAATTACCTAGGAAGTGATGTCTAAGAGCAAAGAACTGGAGGCTGTTGTTCGACAATGAGATGACAATGAGATATGTGATTTGTAACAATTTAAAGTGATGAAAAAGGGTAGGTGAGTGTGTGAATGTGTACAAGTATGTTAGCCTCTCTACTTAGGGGTCCTTATTTTGTTCTTGTTCTGATTCTCACTTCTCTGTGTAATAATTCTAATAGTTGCCAAAAACACGCTGTATTATTTTACATTCATCTTATAGATTCAGAGTTTTTCTCTTAAAAATAAAACATCACATCACAGCAGTACTGCCCCCACCTCTGAACTGAATTTAAAAGGCCTGCTTGGCAAACAGCCCAGTTTCCTTGGTCAACTGATTCGGCTCAGGTAATGACTGTAGACTCTCATCCACAATGTAGCTATATGAAGACAAAATGATCTTGATTGTAGACAATTCAACATTCTCAGCAGAAGCTCTGTGAGTATAGACCCACGGAATTCCAACGTCCGGTGTCTGCTTGCTAGTCACTTCTGCACTAATTTGAATTGGTTTATTCTTGCTCTAGCTACCATACATGCTATAAACCATAGATCCTTCTAACTGCTAGATCAAGGTCACTATGTACAATTTGAGGGCTTTTGCATGAACAAAATGTACGTTTGGGTACAACAAAAGCATAACACCTACAGGCTCTGAAACTGGCAAGAGGATATTTTATTTAATATTGTATGATATTATTTCATTCTGGATCAAATATTGCTGTAAATTTCTGTTAAAAGGTATAGAAAGATTCCCTTTGCCATCCTTTCATTTTCTATTGGCTTGCTTCTTCCCTTTGTCTTCCTTGCAATTTAAGATATCCTGAGTTTTCCAGACTGTGTACATACGGACAAAGGATTACTGAGAGAGATGGAAGTAAGCAGAACTCAGTTCATTATTTCTTCACAACAACCAAAAATAGATTTTCCAGTAACTCTCATAGCCAAACAGTGAGCTTATCCTGTTTTAGGTAAATGTATATTCTTTTTTTTTTTACAATAATGCATTGATACTTTAATTAAAACCTATATATATATATTGAATTCCATCAAAATGCTCAGCACTGTTCTGGGTATTTGGGGAGCATAGACAAAGATAAAACCTAAGTCATGGTCTCGAGTGCCTACAGTCTAATTAGGGTGTACTGGTATCACTTGGAATGATAAGAGCCAGGGAAAGAAAGTGAAATATAAAATGCTAAGCCATGTGCACCTGATGTTCATTTTTAAAAAATAAATATTTATGCAGCACTGCAATATTCAAGTGGTTGGGCATACAGTACTGATTAAATACTTACTCTCACCTGTCTTATAGTGGAACAGATATGGAGCAAAACAAATAAATAATACATTAAAAAGTCTACTAAATAGAAACAATTAGGAAAAGGATATATGAAATGTCAATGAGGTGGCAAGAAATTTGATAGTATCCATTGAAGGAAGTGGAAATGCCAAATTGGTCATGCGGGTAACTGGGAAAGCATGTCCTGGGCAGAGGGTCCCATGGTAGGTGTGTGTTCTGGGATGAAGAAGGCAGAAGAGTGAGTGGATAGAGAGAACTTTATGCAATAAAGTCAGAAAGATAATGGAGAACCAGACTGTGTAGGGACTTGTAGTTCTTTGTGAGAACTTTGTCTTTAACTCCTAGTTAAAGAGATAAGAAGAGAAAAAATCATGAAGTAGGTAGAGAAAAATGATACCTCCAGGATTCAAGATTTGCATTGGGTTCTGGCAGGTGGATAGACTGTGAATTGATGATTATTAATAAGTAGCTTAATAGAAGCAAAGACATAGGCCGGGCTCAGTGGCTCAACCTGTAATCTCAGCACTTTGGAGACTGAGGCGAGATTGCCTGAGCCTGCAGGTTTGAGACTAGCCCCAGCAACTTGGCAAGACCTCGTCTCTACAATAAATTTTTAAAAAATTTAGCAGAGGTTGGTAATACACGCCTGTAGTTCCGACTACTTGGAAGGCTGAGCCAGAAGGATAGCCAGGGCCCAACTGGTCGACCCTGCGGTGGCCGTGAGTGAGCCACTGTACTCCAGTCTGGGTGACAGAGTGAGACTCCAACTCAAAAAAAAAAAAGTGTAATAGAAGCAAAGGTATAATATGAAGCACTTTAGAGTTATAGAGGATAAGGTATCTACTGTGTCTTGAATAGAGAAAGTATTCTTAAATTGGCTAATTATGGTGGAACTAAATTACTGATTGTCATTAAGAAAGCTTATGTGGGATGAAATAGAAAAATAGTGAATACTGGAAGCTTTTGACTTTGTCTTTTTTTTTTTTTGAGTCAGAGTCTCATTCTGTCATGCAGTGGCATGATTATGGCTCACAACAGCCTTGTACTCCTGGGCTCAAGCAATCCTCCTTTCTCAGCTTCCTGAGTAGCTGGGACTACAAGTACACACCACCACACCTGGATAATGTTTTTATATTTTGTAGAGATGAGGTCTTTCTACATTACCGAGGTTGATCTGGAACTCCTGGGCTCAAGCAATCCTCTCACCTTGGCCTCTCAAAGTGCTGAGATTACAGGCCTAATCTACCACACCTGGTCCGGTGTTTGAAGTAATTGAAGAAAGATCAGAGAAGGACTGTAGATTAAAAGAAAACAGAGAGAGGAAAAGAAAATTTGTTTCTATAGCTGTTAAAAAAATCAAACTTCTATTCCTAGTGCCCAGTGAACTTTGAGTTTCCTTTCACCATTTGAAAGCAGGCAATTTTACATACACTTACAAAACCATTGATGGTAATGTAAGAAATGTAGTTTGAGATGGTAGAGAAGACTAGGTAGTGAAGAAGGTTAAAGAAAGATAAAAGAGGTAGAAATGGAACTATAAAAAACATTTAAGTAAGTAAGAAAATCCAAAATTTTATTAACAAGTTTTATTAATTTGCTATCAAGAGTGTTTTAATGTGTTAACATTTATTGCTGTATAGTACCCTGCTCTTTGGGGTACCTCCCACTGGTTCTTCAGCTGTCAACATTTTGCGTTAGACAGTGTTTTGAAGCCTGGTTTTCCACCAGTGAAATAAAAAGAACTTTAATGTTTGCCTCCTACTACCTCTTAGACATGGAACAGTTTTCACACAGGTTGATACAGGAGGTAAAAATAAAATTGCTTTTACTGGGCCACTGGACTGCGAAATGCTGTAAATTTCTAAATGGCAACAGTAGAACAGTGTTTATGACTGTGGGGGATTCACTTACTACAGGGTATACTTAAGGTGTGTTGGGATCTGTGAAATCCCATTTTCTATGTGACCTTTAGCAAGTATAGACGAAGAGAAAAAGAATGTTAAACCTTGACTGGTTTACAAAGTAATCTCTATTAATTGGGTGGTTGTTGTCAGTGCAGGATAAAACTAACAGAAATCCAAATCAGCCTAAATGTGTGAGTCGACAAGATTCATGTTTTGGGGCCGAAAATTAGAAGGGAGCAGGAGAGGGTTTTGTGAACAGAGAATCACAGTATTTCGAATATGTTTTAACAAATTTTTAGTGATTTATGCCTTTCAACAGTAGTTTGTTGTTCATACAATGGCTTCATTACCTCACACACTGAATTACTGATGGGGAAAGAAGGGGAAGCAGCTTTCTAAAAGATGAGTCTCCCAACTCTGGCCCACGGGCCATAACTACCTTCCTCCCCAGCTTTCATTTATTTATTTTTTAATAAAGTTTTACTGGAACATACCCACAGAAAATCATTTTGGCATTGCCTATGGCTGTTTTCACTACACAAATGCAAAGTTAAATAGTAGTTATATAGATTGCCTGGTCTACAAATCCAAATATATTTTCTACATGACCTTTTATGAAAAAAAATTGTTAATCCTTATTCTTACCACCTATGAGAAACACACTGCTCTTAGATAACATAGATGTTCTCTTAATGGAGGGGAAAGAAAGCAGAAAAGAGAAATAAGTGGCAGAGATAAAGTAATGAAAGAACTCATAGGGCTCATGAGACAGCTCTGGATTGCTACCGGCTCTGTGCAGCTTTGAACACCCACATCATCCATGTTTAATTTATTTTTTAGAATAAAAATAAAGAGGTATTTTTCCCAAATTCTATAACAGTAATTCTCTTAGGTTACCTTAGGAAGAGAAATTTATTTTCATACAGCAAACGAACACAAACACAACTAGTATGCAATATAACAAACAATTGTTAACAATTACATTTCTTTACCAAGGCAGTGAGAAATAGGCTGTTGTCATTTTCTCATTCTCAGTCCCTTTTATTATAATAGCAATAGTGTTGTTTTGAAGCTATATAAAAGAAAATAGCTACTTGCTGAGATCACAGTGTAAAGGTAGAACAGATGAAAACTTCAGATCTATTACACGCTGCATGTTCTACTATTTATTTAGAAACTGAATTTTGTTGTGTTTATTGAAGGGAGCATCTCGTTTTCTCTCTCTTAAAGAAGAGATTTATATCTCTTCTATGTCATCCATGAAAACGCAACAGACAATGCACTTTATGAACACGTGAAAAAAACTTGAATTGTGCAATGGGACAATAGAAACACCAATTTAAATTGCTAAGCATGCCAGCTACTTCTGTTGCTGCAGATACAGCTGTTGCTGTCTTTGTTTACAAAACTGACTTGATAAATAGAAAAGTCAATTTTCATTTGTTCTAAGACAATTCTTGTTAAATTATTCTGCAGGAACTGTGTCTCTATTTTTGTTAATTCTAATTTAATAATAGGCTAAAATAGTAAGGATGTCTGGGGCAACATTTTTCAAACTTCTTGGTCTCAAAACAATTTTATAAACTAAAAACGTAGTCAAGACTTTGAGGAGTTTTTGTTTATGTGAATTAGACATTGATATTTATACTAGAAATGAAAAATGAGACACTTTACAAATATTCACTAATTCATTTTATATTTCTAAATGTAGTAAAATACAGATAAGAAAATTTGCCATCTTAATCATTCTTAAGTGTATAATTCAGTATTGTTAAGTATACCTATATTGTTGTATATATTAATTTATTTCTAAATGACAATAATGAATACTACACATAACTAAGAAACACTATGATTATAATAAACCAAAATAAGCATGACACATGGCAATATATTTTTATGCAAATAACAAATTTTAAAAGATAAATACAGAGAGATTTACCATCCCCCCAATTCTGTGAAGGTTAAATTGGCATTGTTTTACATTTCTGTACACTTTTAAAATGTTTGGATTAACATCAGACAATTGGATTCTCATATCTAGTTCTGCATTCATTATGGTGAAAATATGTTGTTTTAATTGAAGTATATGAAGAAATCCCAGCTTAACATAAATACGTAGTTGAAAGAAAGGAGAATATTTTAATAGCCTTTCCAGATAATTGTGGATGTATCATGTATCATGTAGCTTATACTGTGTATTTGAAACATAGTGATCATAAAAAAAAGACAAATAACATCTTATTTGAAGATGATTTTTACTTTACAGATCCTCTTACATAATCTTGGGGACCCCCATGAGCCCTTGGATAATGTATTAAGAATCACTGGTTTAGAGTACAGCATTGTGCAAATTATGATATGACCATTCTTAGTGGCCAAGGTTAACAACCAAGTATTGCAGTTATCAGAAAGTCACACTTAAAATTAAAAAAAAAAAATTGTTGCCAGGTGCGGTAGCTCACGCCTATAATCCTGGCACTTTGGGAGGCTGAGATGAGAGGATTGCCTAAGCCCACAGGTTTGAGACTAACCTGGGCAACTTGTCGAGACCTCATCTTTACAATAAATCAAGAAAAATTAGCCAGGCATGGGGGCACGTGCCTGTAGTTTCAGCTACTTGAAAGGCTGAGGCCAAAGGCTCACCTGAGTCCAGCAGGTTGAAGCTGTGGTGGCCGTGGGTGACAGATTAAGACCCCCTCAAAAAAAAAAATGTGAATGCACCTTAATCATTTTTAAGTGTAAAGTTTAGTAGTATTAACTATGTTTAAAATATTGTGCAACAAATCTTTAAACTTTTTTATCTTACAAAACTGAAATTCTGTATTTCCCTCTCCCCGACCCCTGGCAACCACCATTCTACATTCTATTTCTATTAGTTTGAGAGTTTGACTACTTTTGATACTTCATCTAAGTAGAGTCATAAAGTATGTTTTTTGGCCATCATCTTATTTTACTTAACACAATGTCCTCCAGGTTCATCCATGTTGTTGCAAATGCAAGGATTTTTTTTTTCTTTTTAAGGCTGAATACCATTCTGTTATCTATTTGCGTATATTTTGTCTATCCTTTCATTCCTCCATAGATGTTTGGATTGCTTCTACCTCTTGGCTATTGTGCATAATTCTGCAAAGAACATTGGTGTGCAAATATCTTTTTATGATCTTGCTTTCAAGTACTTTAATATATACCCAGAAATGAGATTGTTAGATCTATCGTAATTCAATTTTTAATGTTTTGAGGAACCACTCTACTGTTTTCTGTAGTAGCTGTGTCATTTTACGTTCCCACCTGCTTAAAATGTCCAGAATCCAGGTGAATATCTTGCGGCTCAAACTCTTGTAACTTATTGTTAAACATCACTCAACTCTTCATGTCTCTGTAATTTTGTTGGGCAGTATAATGAACCATATACTATTGTATATCTATGCCACTCTAATGGGTGTACTTGTTTTTTGGAAATTTTTCACTCTATAAATACAGAATGAATAACTTTCATACCAATTTTTAGTTTATGCTTATCACAAAATATAGCTAACTACAAGCTGTGGTAATTGGTAAGTCTCTGACGTTCCTCGTGATGAAATAGAACAAAACAAACCGGTCTTGTTAAAAAAAGAAGGTTTCTCAAAATGTATATGAGTTTACTTTAATGATGGAATAATCCACATATTCTGTTCAGGGTAATGAAACATTTTAGGTCAAATTTTTACTTTGGTGATCTGCTTGTGAGAAGAGATGAAGCCCTTTCATGAGGTATCTGAGCATTAACACTGAGACAGAGGCAGTGGGGAGGTAACTTTTAAAATTTATTCTGGTTGAAACAGCAGTTCACCAATCTCTGAATCCTTTTGAACTATAAAATGTAGTCATTCTACTCTTTAGTTTGAAAAGTTTTTCTATAGAGTTATCACTGCTACAAAGAAAAGAGAAACACAACATTTAGAATTATTTTATTTTCTTAAATACTAAAAGTCCAATATATTTTACACCATGTAAGATATAGATACTGGCATATATAACTGAAAACATACACTATGAAGTCAGAAAAAGCTTTTTTTAAAACTATGCAGCTTTACTATTGACTATGCAAACGTTTTTGCTTTATAGTTTCTGTTAGATGAAATAATGTTATATTTGAAAGTCTTAATTAATAAGATATGCAAATATTTGCAATTAGAGAGGTGTATAAATTAAGATGCAGTGTTTTACACTCTGAAGCTAAAGTTTATTTAATCCAATTATTCACACAAAGTGATTCTTTTGTTCATCTGATCAGCATTTCTCAGAAATGATAAAAAAAAAGTTCAACTACATTTTGAAAATCATACTTAGGATAGTTTGCCTTGAAAAGAAGATTACGTGGTACATGTGAAACTCACTTTTGATCATCCTTGGAAGACATTTAAAAATACCATCATTCTACTAACAAAGAGGGGTAGGAAATAAGCATGAGTTTTCTAACTTCAAGAGGGTATGATTGTGTAGGCAAACAATATATAAGCTCTATGAAACTTGAAATGCACCCATTTATATGACCAATAATGGAATGCATGTTACATCTATATGTTTGGATGTCTAGAACAAAATAGATTAGATACATAGATTTGAATGAATGACTATTTATGGCCATAGAAATTATTATTTTAAGTACAGTTATTATTATGAAGTATATTATACATAATATACATAGGTAACATATATGCATTAATATGTGACACTGAGTGAGAAAAGCCAAGCTACAAGGCCGATATGTAGAAGGATCACACATCAGTAAAATGATATTTGCTAGAATTGGAATGGTTATGTTGTAACCGCAGATTGAGCTGAAATGTTGAAGTTCACTCATACACAAAGTCTGCTGTAGGTCAGTGAGTCCTCCTTTATCATGGAGCAACACTCACTGACACACATGGTCTCCAAAGTCCTAGTGGCTGAGAAGAGAGAAACGAAGAAGCTGCACCACAATGTGCTATGTGCTCTTTGTCACCCAGTCCATCACAGAGAACAAGAAACAAATCTTACACACTTGGAAACCTCGAAGTATAGAAGAGGGCCCTTGGAGCATGGAGGAGGAAGTATATGAAGCGCTGGTGGAGCACTTACTCTCTCTGCCACATATGCATTATTTTTAAATAATAAAATGCTCTTTATTTATTATATCAATGAGACACATCAAAATATTAACAGTAGTTTTCTGAGTGCTTATTTGGTTAATTTTAATTTTCTCTTTTTCTGTCTTTTTCCCAATGCTCTGTAACATGCACAACTTTCATAAAATAATTTGAAAAGTAATAAAACTACAGAATATTGGCCCCATACATATTACTTTAGCTTTTTGTTATTTTTAGAAATTGTTAATTTATCTATTTTTTTAAAAAATGCTTGGACCTCAGTTTTAATTAACTGTATTCTAGCATTTATTACTTTTTACTTCTTTACACTTTGGGTAAAATCTAAAATGTATGATCATAGATACTTAATTAGATTTTAAGATTGAGCAACTTAAATGTAGTTATATGCATTCTGTCTACTGTAGGATAATATTCTAAAGTTTATGTTGAAATTATAAAAACAAAGCATTAAAATAGAAATCAAAAGATAATAAGTGGTGTGGTAGGGCAGGGATATAATGAGAGAAAGTGGGAGAATGAGATTCAGATTCAATTTCAAGGGGAAATCACTGACAGTGTAAAAATATGTATCTCTGATATAAGCAACTTAAAAACTGTGGGATATGAATATCACTAGCCCTGTTTTTAAATAAATTGCTCTAGCATTCATCTGTCAAATTATATTAAGATATCCAGATCTCTCTCAAGAAGTCAACCTTGAACTTGCATCATCCAAAGAACTCAGACATCTCTTTAGTTCAAAGGGATAGTGTTGATGCCAAATATCAGGTGAAGAGGTAATTGGAGGGGCGATTTCACTGTGCTTTCACCAAACTTTCATTGGAACACTGCTGAAAACTCTTCTTGTAAAGCCAATTTTAGATTTTAGTGTGTTTCATGCATTTTTAGCTCTTAAAAATCCCTGTTTTTTAATCAAGATTGAATTGCTCAGTCAGCTCACCCACTATGAGAAAATAGATCCAAAAAAAGCACATTTTTTTCATCCCTCTCCACATCTACCCCTTCTTTGCTGTTTGACTTTACAGTTCCTCTCATCAACAGAGCAGTTTATATTTTACCCTGTGAATATGGTCTGGTCTTGTCTCTTGCTTTGACCAATAGTATCTCATGGAAATGATGTTATAGCAGTTCCAAACCTAGGCCTCAGAAGGCCTTTCACCCTTCTTTTCAGGCTCTTAGAACCCTGAGACTGTCAATTGAACAAGTTCTACTAATCAGTTGAGTAAAGAGAGATATGTCACCCCATCTCCATACCCCGTGGTGACTGTTGACTCTAAGATGAGCCAGTCTTCAGTTGACCCATCAGAGAAACATGAGCAACTCTCAGTTAATATCAACCAAGCCTGACCCAGATCAGCAGAACACCCAGTCCAACTATAGATTCATGAGCAATAACAAATGATTGTTATCTTAAACTATTGCATTTTTAAACGAGTTTTTATATATAAAATTAATCAATATATTACTCATCTCTACAAAACTTTAGGACACTTCTTTGGAATTCAGGAAACCAGAGCATACTCACACTGTCTCTCCTTATGTTGAGTTTTCTTTAGAAGCCCTTGGTTCTCTTTCTTCCAATAGACAGTAATTTATCAAAGAAGTTTTTCTAATATTGAACTACAAAAATAAAGAATCAAAGTCTGGGACTCATTGCTCCCAACAGGCTCTTTCTTCCTGTGCAAATTTACTGACATCCTCAATGATCAGCATTGCGTGCCAGCAAGTACTGATAGAGGCAGCATTTAAAAATTAAAAATGTCTCCATATCTTTCTCCAAGGGAAATGGAATTCACAAATGTTGCATTAAATCACATATGCTCCAAAGTAACTTACTCTATGTATTTACCTGGGCTGAGCCTCTTATGACAGCCAAGAAAATATGACTTGCTTCAACCTGTGACTAAAGTAGGTAAATAGCTTTCAGCACCAATGTGCCATGTCTGTAACCCTTCTGCTTGCAGTCTACCACCACTGAGTTAGAACCCACAAAAGCTATAATCTTTGTCATGCCCTACAGAAGGTCACTGCAGGCCTAGATTCTCTCTGCCCCTGTTCTCTACACTCCTGCATGTCACTGTTTCATGGAGAGAACTGAATGAAACAATGCTTGCCCACCATGCACATGAGGCATTTCCCATACAGCATGGTTAAATAAATGCTTGTGATGATTATGATGATGAAAAAGACAGCAAAGATACGCAGGAATTTAGAAATTATGAAAGTAAAATCTCAGATAACAAAAAAAGACTTCAATGAGATACATGATGAAAAGTCTTTTAACTTTGAAGTTAAATAAAATGTGTGCAGCAGATCCATCTCTCTTATTTGATGTGATCTCCCAGAGAGCAGGGACTCACCTCTGCTGACAACTGCTGACCGGGTGCCATTCATTGATAAACATGGTGTCGTGGGAAGAACACTTGATACAGGGTAGCCTGCCTAGTTTTTTATCCTGATCACTTTCTAACATTAAGGCACAGATGAGGAACTGCTTGTTGTAGTGCTTACGAGTGAGCCCTCTAGGGCCAGTTGGTCTGTCACTTAGCACGTATGTGAGTTCATGCAAGTTATATCATCTTCTGGGCCACGTCTGTAAAATGGAAATAATAATAGTACATACCTTGCAGTGTTGTGATGAGAATGAACTGAACTAATACATGTAAAGTACTAAACCAACACAGGTAAAGCCCAGGACATAACTGCTCAATAAATATTGAATATTATTACTATTTTGCAACTCTGTCTAGACTTAAACTCTCTGTGCCTCAATTTCTTAATCTATGAAATGGAGATTATGATGATTGACATAATACACAAGGTTATTCCAGGAATAAAAGATGTAAAAGTATTTAAAATGACTAGGATAGTGATTTAGAAAGTGAGAACTCAATAAATTCACATTTATTATGCAAATTCATAATTAAATAGCATGTAAATGCTCAACTAAAATTCATTCTTAAAGGTGCTTGAAGGGAACACTATGACTTATTTCATATATTTTATACTTTATTCTCTTAAAAATTATCCTAATAAAAGTTTTTATTTGTTTCCTACTGACTGTTTTACCATTGCTTTAAACTTTCAAACCTACTGATAATTCTACTGTATCCAAATTACTTATATATGAACACATGAACTCAAGCCATATTAGATATAAAAAATACCAGCAAATCCTTCCTGAGCTTATTTCAAAAGCATCCAAGCTAAATATCATCTCAACTCTTCTTAGGTAATAAATAATCATGATGGTGATCATTTTTTCATTTCATAATACTTTCTAGCTTCCAAAGTGCATTCACCTGAATTATCTCATTTTAGAAATATCATTTTCCATAACTTCAATGAAGAGAAAACTAAGTCATCTAAATGAAATAATTTGCCTAATACATTGAATAAACGTCAGATTCAAGATTGGATCCATGGTCTTTAGACCTCGGATCCCATGTTCTTTTCACACACAGATAATCAGCATATTTAACTTTTTGAAAGAATGTTGACATTTCAAATTCTGCATTCACTGACAATTGAACAACTTAAAATGTAATATGAGAAATTAGATGTAATAAGTAAATAGATTTCACTAATTAATCCAACTTAAATCCAGTGCAGTGTCTTAGTCTGTTTTGTGTTGCAATAACAGAAAATCACAAGCTGGGTATTTATTTTAAAAAGTATGTTTCTTATAGTGATAGAGGCTAGGAAGCCCAAGGTCTGGGGGCCCACATCTAGCAAGGATTTTCTTCCTGTATCACCACTCCATGGATGAAAGCGAAAAGGAGAGAAAGGTGGAGAGAGAGAAAGAGACTTGAAGATTGAAGTCTTTTATGGTTGGCATTCATTCATTCATGTTTATGGAGTATTCATAATCTAAACGCCTTCCATTATGCCTTACCTTTCAATACTGTTGTATTGGGAATTAACTTTCCAGCACATGAACTTTGGGAGGTACATTCAAACCATAGCATGCAGAATGCCAGTTATTAATAAACAAACTTAAGCTAGTATTGGATCCATTTAAATTGTGTGTATCCCTGAAAGAGATGGCACTTCTTCCTCTTTGCTGAGTGCTTTTTCTTTTCTATTTTCTCTGAAGGTGGTTTAAAAATGATTTACATAATAAGGTTAGTATAGCAAGAATGGTAAGGTATATGCTGTCCTAATTTAACCAAGTACAAGGACTAGAATTTATCTATCTGTCTATTTATCTATCTATCCATTCATCTATCCATCTATCCATGTGTGTGAATTAATATGAAAGTTTTAAATGAGCTATTGTATGAACACAGTACAGATGTGAACCTAAAAATCTTATATGTTTTAATGAATTATCTTAGTTAGAATTTAAATCTTGAGTTCAAAATAGTTGAACTCCTAGGCATAGATAAAAATAGGAATATACAGTGGAAAGAAACTGAAATCTGAATCCTAGTTCTACCACCTAGATCATCTTGGGTAAGTCATTTAAGTTTTCTGAGCCTCATTTTGTATTAGTAACCTGAGGAAATTAGTTTACACTCTAAATTTGCAGATATGAGTAACAAGAGTATATTAATAGCATCTACTATATAATTTAGGCACTGTATTAATGTTGCTTTGATGATCAATCATTATAATTATAATTTGTTAAGAATAGCTCTCTCTTCTTTATTGCCATGGAAGACAGAATGGAACTGCATTTTCATTTATATCAAATGATTTTCTTTTTGAATTGAATTCAAAAAATGTTTCAAGTTAAGTCTTAAGAAATATTTTCTTATGAGTAAGTACATAACCGATGTTCTTGGTGCTATGTGTAAAGAACTTCGTGCTTACAATATCACATAGGGGTAATGTTCCTACAAAGTTATATGGTCCCTAACGCAATCTTTATTTTATTATTATTTGATACAAGCTTAGCTAAAGTTTTTAAACCTAGTAAAAGATAGATTCAGTACTCAAATTCACAGCTGATTGACTAATCGTTTATTGAACATACCTTATAATTAAGCGTCTTTAAGGTGATATTTACATGAAATAGAAACACAGGATAAAACTGAAATATGTAATAGAAACTTGAATAATTTAAATTAATTTGTTGACAATCTTATAGTCTATAAGAAATAATGGAATTCATTGTTTTGAAATTTAATTGTACTAAGAAAGAAAATATGGGTTTATGAAAATAACAGTTGCCCATAGAAACAAAAAGGAATGCTATCTTAATATTCACAAAATCAAATAAAAATAATGGGCTACAATCCCATGAAAAAGCAAAGATTTTAGGGAAGAGTATTTAAATATTTCAAGAAAAGGAAACCATGGCAGTGATAAGAACTATGACAAGCATCATGCAAATTCTATAAAAGAAACATAAATGCAAACAAAATCTGACTGTACTAATTTTGAATAATCTCAGTGAAAAAGAAAAATGAAAAAAGTATTCAAAGAGAGTATGAACAATTAGCTCCATGAAGTATACTCAGATTGGAAAAAAGACAACAAAATACAAACATGAAGTGAACATTGAATAACAAAGACAATGCTAGCAAATAAATGACATAACAATACATTGAAAATTCAGTGATATGAAACCTTAAATTGTTATAAGATTATTTTTTGAAAGCTAAAGATACTTCTTAAAGAATCTTTTGCTTGCTTTTTCCTCGAAGAATGTTCAAACTAGAAAAGGAAGGTGCCAGCCTTTCATGAGTATGCTCTATGGAGTGTGGCAAGTTCTTTCAATATTCAAACTGGATAAGTCTTTATCCAACTCTATCAAAACATAGAATTTAATTATTAAGACTTATTTTTGGTATGAATCTTAAATGTTCTTGTATAATGCTAAGAAATGACAGAAATGGGACTTTAAAAATTTGGTCAGTTTTCAGCTTACTAGTTGTACAATGTCAGAGGAGTTATTTAAGCTCTTTGTGTCTTAGTTTTCTCACCTGTGAAATGAGGATTTTAAAAAATAGTTCTGGGCTCATAGTGTTATTATAAGAGTTAAATGGGTTAACATATTTAAAACCTGAGGACCAATTGGTACATAATAGAATTTTGTGCTTTCTATTTCTATTGCTTTACTCCTTAATGTGCTAATAAATTATTAACAACCTGGTAGGTGGGATGGAGGCTTGATTCATAGTGCTTGCTGCTGTGTATTATGTAAGTATTCCCATTATGGTTAATGGCATCTATTGTGAAGTCACTGAATGACAGCTGGGAAGAGATACACAAAAGTATACAACTACCAGAGGTGTCAAGAAAATGTATGCACATTTTAAGATGTGTTTTCTATGTATTACGTTTTGAAGTTGGATTGAATTACAGTGGCAATGTGTAGTATGACGTTTGTTCAAAAGATGGTGTTAGATGAACGAATGCTAGTGTCACCAAGCAACAGGCAGGATAGTCAAAGGAAATTGCAGAATCACACTGAGAATTTGCCAGGACAATGGATAGCATGAAGAGGTGCAACTGAGTTTCTTCCACATTCCCCTTACTTAACACCCCTTGACTTCTACATGTGGGAGAACTTAAAGGATGTGGTGTACCACAGAAAATGGCTACACTGGCAATACTTCAGGAAGAAACTGAAATGACATGCTCAGAGATACAAGTGAACATCTTGGTCAACATTGCTCAAGCAGTAGTTTACTGTAGTCAGAGGTTTCTGGACATTGATAGTAATCACTTTGAGCACCTTTTGTAATTGCAGAAGTCAATTGTGACTTGTATTCATCTTTTGTTATTGATATATATTATTACAGTTTTAATACAGATTTTTTTCCTTTCTTAAAATGTGTATGCATTTTTGGTACCCTCTGCATATAATATTTTCATCATACAGATACCAATAACTTCAACAGTCTTAATGATTGTAAGGTAATTAGGATGTTAAAAATTTGGGTATTTACTATTTTGTTTTTAGGAAGGAAGAAAGAGATTATTTGTGTAATAAGTTACAAAATACATATTCAGTCTGTGCAAAGCATATCTAGAATCTTAGGTTGTAGAAGAGCAGAAATATACACTGATATTCTATGTTACATTTATCATCTATTTGATTTTCCATAGACTTAATGAATAAAAAGTAATTGTTCATGTAGGGTCTATATAATATAACATTAGATATTTTATATAAACATTCCTTTACTATGCTTTGTAATTTTCATATAATAAAAATATATTACTGCTATTATGAATAATTAATAACAGCAAAAACTGAAGTTATAGAACATTCAACTCAAAGTAGTTTACATAAAAATGTAATTAGCAAGCTAACACCATAAGGATGTTAAGGCACAATGATGGCTTTAGTTATGGTTGGATCCAAAGGCTAACATGATTTGTCACAGCTTTCTTTGGTTTTACACTATCTTATTCCCAACAGGTTCCCATTTTTTTCTTAATAGGATGATCACATTCTGCCAGTATTTTACGTTTAATTTAGTGTACAACTCTTGCAGAGGATTCTGATTGACCTAGTGTGGATAATGAGTCAATTCATGAACCAATCACTGTAGTCTTCGAAATGGAGGATTCAAATTGAGCTGCATAGATTATATTTTCTTTAGTGGAAGAGGAGTGGGTTTGCTAAAAGTGCCAGTTCCACAAAAGAGAAGAAATGAAAGGTATATTGAACAGTAAATAACATAGGTCTACTATAATTGTGAAGGTGAAAGGTAAACTGGTAGCTGGAGGGGAATATAAGACTGACGGAAAGCACATGAAAATAAAATGTTATGTATGAGATTTGTGAATTACCCAAAGCTAAGAAGAACTATAAATATAGTTGATGAAAAGATTGGATTCAAAATGATCTCAATAGGCAGAAACAAGAAGCATAAAACAAGATGTAGTTTTACAGAAGAAAGTACACATTCTTACAGTTTGGTTCAAACAGTTGGTTTCATATAAATAAAAAAGTGGAAAACAGAATTTATAGCAGTTCTTCTGAAAAGAAGAAATGCATGAAGTTTTATTTAGCTTCAAGTTCAACGGGAACTGACAGCCTGACACTGTTGCTAAAAATGGTAATCCAATCTGAAGCTGTTGTGTGGTTCAGAACAAAGGAGATTATAGTCTCCTTGTGCTCTTGGTGATCATATTAAATCCAGATTATTACTTGCAGTTTGGGGTTCCAAACTTTAAGAATGACACTAATAAACTCAGAGAAATCCTGAATGAGATGAAGAGAGTAGAATAATATGTCTCAAAAATGTCAGAATAAATTGGGTACATTTTTATCTTAAAAGGGATGGTGTCTGGGGTATATGATAGTCTTCTTTAACTATTTCAAGATATATCTATAGGAGAAGGAAGATAATTAATTCTAGCATCTAGAAAAGCAAAAATATGCCACTTGGTAGAAGTGAAATAAAAGAAATCTGGCTTATTAGGAAGATGACATGTTTGTGAAGTGACTGCATCTCAAAGCAGTGTGTCTTTCATTAGAGACATTAGTTTAAGTAATCGAAGTTAATATGGTAGAATGAGAGAGCAATAATATTAGTGAAGGTATGGATAAGATCATAGTGTTCTAGACAATGGTCCAAGTCAAAGCACTACAAAATTATTTAAATATGTTTATCAATTATATTCTAAGTTGTATTTGCCTTCTGAAATTTTACTTCATGCTGCCCTTGTATTTATTTTTTCAATTTAATTTTTAGCAAGTTGTTGAGGTGTAATTGTCATACAATAAACTACAAATAAAATGTATCATTTGGTGTTTTGACATACCTGTGAAACAATAACTACAATCAATAAAGTGAACAAAGCAATCATTCATGTTCCTCTGGAATTCCTCCTTTCTATAACTTCCCTTACTCCTATCATCGGCATCCCTTGGCAAACACGGATCTAGATTCTGCCAATATTAATTTGTTTGCATTTTTTAGAATTACATATGAATGCAATAATGCAGCATGTTTTCTTTTTTCTGGCTTCTTTTACTCAGCATATTATTTTGTATTTTGTTCATGTTGATGTGTGTATCAATAGTTCAGTTATTTTACTGTGTGGTAGTATTATATTGTAGAGATACCCCACAATTTGCTCATCCATTCACCTACGAATGAACATTTGGGTAATTTGGAACTATTATCAGTTTTGGAATGAGTTTTGGTATGACTTTATTTTTACCCTCTCGAACTTTTTATTGTTCCTCCTGCTTCCCCAAAGGGTACCCTGCTCTACTTTGCCATCTCAGCACCTCAGAACTTTGGTGTCATTGATCTCAGACAACATTTTGTTGTCCACTATGCTGAGGGTGGTGGTCATTTGGATGGTCTTAAGGAAGCTACTGCTGTCCAGGGCATCACTGAGACTGAATCATGCCTTGTCGTCCAGCAAGCGGCAGTAGGTGGAGCTCTCGGCCTCCAGCTTGGCCTTGATGCTCATTCAGCAGGGCCTCCTGCCCCTGGGCCTGGCGCTGGCCCTCTGCCCTAATCTGTGCCACCTCGGACTCCAGGTGCAATAGGATCCCGTTGAGCTGCTCCATCGGCATGGCATAGTGGGCCTCCACCTCCCTCAGGCTGTTCTCCAAGCTCTCCTTCAGATTTCTCATCGAGTCCAGGTCGATCTCCAAGGACTACATTGTACATCTCAGCTCCGTGAGCGTCATCTCCATTGCTGCGATCTTGGAGTCTGCGTAGTGACCACTGTGGTGTTCTCCTCGATTTGCTGGGACCAGTATTTACCCAGCTTTTCTAGGTTATTGTGAGCCAGCTCGTCATACGGTGCCCGGTTGTCTGCCATGATCTTGCTGGTCCTGAGATTTGGGGATATCTACCTCCACGGTCAACCCAAAGTCAGCAATCTGGGCTTATTGGCCTTTTTTATTTTTTCAAAGTTGGAGTCACACTCTGTCGCCCAGATTGGAGTGGTGCAGTGACCACTCCCGGCCACCGCAACCTCGACCTGCTGGGCTCCGGCGATCCTTCCGCCTCAGCCTTCCACGTAGTTGGAACCACAGGTGCGCGCTACCACGCTCGGCTGATTTTTTGATTTATTGTAGAGATGAGGTCTTGCCAAGTTGCCTATTGGCCTTTTATTCCCTCCCCATGTTTTTCCTCACGAAGAGCAGCTACTCTTGAGACAACCTCTATCTCTGTCTCCAGCTATAGCGGAGTGACATTGGTGCAGCAGATCCCTTGGATGTTACTGTCTACAGATTGGTATTTGACTTTCAAGACATCAGCAAGACCAGCACTGTCAATCTGCGGCACTATGCAGGCATTGTCTGCAGAAGTTGCAAAGGTCTGAGCCCTCTGGCTCTCAATGGTCTTGAGGTATTGCTCCCAGTCTCTGACCTGAGGTCACTTCTTCTCTAGGTGTTCCCCGAATTTTTGCTCCCCAGCCTCCGGGTCTCGGTTTCCAGGCTCCTCACCCTGTCCAGGTAGGAGGCCAGTTTGTCATTCAACTTTTGCATGGGGTCTCCTTCTCAATCTGGATGCCCCTCAGACCCCCGACCATCCCCTTGGCCAGGCTTCCGGACCCTTAGCTGCCCTAAAAGCTGGTGGAGCAGGATACAGAGATCCAGGAACTGGACTGCGACTGCATAGATGCTGGCCCCTGCGACTGCATAGATGCTGGCCCCACTGTTGCTGGACTGGAGGCTGGGCAGTTGGATGGAGCCCAGGAATCGGAAGTTGGTGGAAAAGGTGGCGGAGGGAGTAGTGAAGTTCATGGCGAGGAGGAGGAGGAGAGTGAGATGGCAGGATTCATGTTCTGGCATTTACTTCCATTCATTTACATAAAAATCTAGGAGTAAAATCGCTGGACTATATGATAGGTGAATGTTTAAAATTTTAAGAACTTGCCAAACTTTTTTTCAAAAAGAATCGTACCGTTTTACATTTCTGCCAGAAGTGCTTAAGTGTTCCAGTATCTCCAAATCCCAATCACTTTATTTGATTTTGGACATTCTAATGGGGGTATAATGGTGTCACACTGGTTTTAATTTGCATTTCCATAATTGGTAATAATAAGCATTTTTTTCCATGGGCTTATTGGCCATTCATTTGTCTTCTTTGAAGTGGGTATCTAAGTCTTGGGCCATTTTTTAAAAAATTAGTTTGATTTTCTATTATTTTACATTGTGGAAACAAGCCCGCTCTCAGATTTATGGTGTGTAAATATTCCTATCTATAACTTGACTTTGCAGTCTCTTAATAATATTTTCAAAAAGCAGACTTTTAATTAAAATAAAGTCAATTTATCAATTTAGGAATTATAATTTTTAATGGATTGTACTAAAATATTTATCTAACTAAATATTCATAAAGAATTTCTCATGTGTTATTTTGTAAGATTTATAGTTTTGGATTTTTACATTTAAGGCTACAATCCATTTGAAGTAATTTTTATATATGTGTACAATATGGATCCAAATTAATTTTTTCACATATGGAAGAGCAATTGTTCTGGCACCATTTGTTTCAAGGACTATTCCTTCTCTACTGAAGTGCCTTTACATCTTAGCTCTGTAATAAATTAATAATCCTTGTATTCTGTTACATTAATCTATTTTTCTATCTTTATGTCAATATCACCCTGACATTACGAGTGGCTTTATAGGAAGCCACCGAACCATGTAGTGTTAGTCTTCCAGCATTGTTCTCCTTGTTCAAAGTAGTTTTGATTACTCTAAACTTTTTACATTTTCATATAAATTTTAGAACTGGCTTGTCAGTTTTCACTAAAAATCCTACTGGGATTTTGGGTGGGATTGCATTGAATTAAGAGATCAACTTGGGGAAAATTGACATATTGCCAATATTGAACATTTTTATCTATGAAGAAGCCAAATCTCTCTCTGTTTTACATCTTTACTTTTTTTTTTTAGCAATGTTTTGTAGTTCTCAATGCAAGGTTCTTACACATATTTTATTGTATTTATCCCTAATTATTTGTTGGTGTTATAAATAGCACTTTCTATTAATTTCAATTTTTAATTTTATTACTAATGTAAAGAAATACAACTTATAGTCAGATATTTATTTTATTTGCTGCACACTTTCTTGTATATTTCCTTTGTATATTGGCATAATGTCTGGGAACAAAGTCAAACCAATAGCCTATGAAAAGATCATGGCTATGATGGATAACAGCTCTCATCTCCACTCAGTATACAGAGCTCTGTCTCAAGAAAATGATATTCAGAGACCAAATTTTGAGATGATAACAGAAATAAAAGTTATAAAATGAATGCCTTTTAAGTTTAAAATAACAAATTTAAAGGAATAAAAACAAGGGGAAAAGAAAAAGAGAACAATGAGAAGAAATGATGCAAACTACTCTACAATGATTAAAATAAAGTTGTAGATATCTTACATTTGATGTTCTACTGTAAATACAACTTTACTTTCCACTGAATGAGGAAACTTCCCATTGTAAATTTTATATGAAATTTATGAGGAAAAGGCAAAAAGACCATTTCAGAAAGGAAAAACAATGTTATTTTAAAATTTCAATAAGGCAGAATGTACAGATATATAACTAAGATATTATCCTTTAAACAAATTAGAATGCAGTTTTGTGTTCATAAATTCCAAGACCTGATCAACAAAAGGCTCTTTTGAATCAACAAATATGGTGGTTTCAGAAGAATAAACAAGACTTTTGAAAATAAGATACATTTTTGTTCTTTTTTGTTCATTTTGAAGCATACAGATCAAATAATTATTTTCTAACAAGATTAAATATTACTGTTTTCAAAATATGCATTCCTAGTATTTTTTATATTTTTGATCTTTATGAAACTTTGCCATTTATTTTGCATTTAAAATTTTCACCATTTATTTGTATTTATCAAATCAGCTTTTGATTTTTTGTTCTACTCCTTAAAGTTCCCTAGTTGAGTATACTGAGAATATCATTATGTAAACTGATAACTAAACGATTAAAAATATAATAATCATGAGCATTAATTCATATAAATATTGGTTTTTATAATTCAGTTACCGCTAACATTTACATGATGTACGAGTATAAGAAATAATATTTGGCTTTTTTCCCATAAAGAAAACATTCTATTTTTATGTGGTATGAATATAGAAATTCAAGTTTCAACTCGGATTCCTTCTCCTTAGGGAAACGCAACATATTCTCAAGGTTTGTTTTGAGTAGTCATAGCTGTAATATTCTGTAACACTGATTATAAGATTCTTGGTATCAGAGATGATGTTTTACAGTTGGTTGAATCCCACTCCACCGTCTAAAACAAGCTATGTTGTTAAGTGCTGAGCCAGTGTTTGTTTATTGATAATGTTGTATTTTATGATACAGTCACAAGAACTAAATAGATAGTATGGTTGGATGTGAAATTATAGGGTTGGCTCAGTTCACTAGACTTATGTATGTAAAGTAATAGAAAAATAGGAGAAATCAAATTATTTGATCTTTCTTTTTGATACAAAGCAAAAAAATCAACAAAACAATAGCTCCAAAAGAAATGATCGCATATTGACTAAACTCTTACTTGACTTATCTGGAAAGTTAGATTAACATCCCACTTCACAGCTATGGCAATTTATGGACCATCGTTTTCTATTTTTAAAAATATTTCCATTTTTAATATCCACTGTTCTGTACATTTAAATCTTAGGCATGACATAAAGTCATTTAACAAAAAGACATACAAATGATTATCTCAAGTTTTGATATCATAAAAGTTAGTGTTTACATAATAGTATACCAAATGTTAATTAATGCATTAACCTGAGTCACATAAAATTTTTTGACCCACACTAGGCTCAGTTTTTTGGGGTAGGATTGGAAAGAATAATAACAATTATTACATTTTGTTGCTGCAAAACAATATTTAAAATATGTTTCTTGGTGAATTGAATTCTGTAATAATAAAATATAAAACAAGAACTAAATACAAGTTAAAAAAATTTAAAATATATGTATGCAGTCTAATTCTTTCCATAGTTTTGTGACTGCTGTTTTGATACTATTTTAATAATTAGATATTGACATTTTTTTCTAGATAACACTTTAATTATACTTTTTAAAGGTAGAAAATTAAAAGAGGGCAGAAGCCTGCCAACAAAATAAGAAATGAAGATTTAATAATTAAATGGGCACAAATGCATTTTTTAAATGTATCATGAACCTGGGAAAAGCAATGAGTGATCTATTGTATCATGGGTTCTATCCAAAAAGTAAATACCATTTAGTAAATAGATAATAAGCCAATGTGCTCTACTTTATAGATACATTTTATAATGCAACCATGATCCACGATCACACACACACACACACACACACACACACACACACACTACTTCATTTATTTACAAACCTACCTGCAAAGTAGATATTATTTCCCTTTAAAGATGAAAAAAGTTTAGGGAGGTTAAGTAATTTGCAAAAGGTCACATTTGGGTTAGGTGATCTAATTCCAAAGACAATGCTTTCAGTCTGTCCTTACCTTATTTCAGACTCAGTATACTCACATGTAAAATCAGGAGACTAAATCAGACAACCTCTCAACTCATGACACTTTACAGATTTTACCAAGGGCATATCAAAAGTTTAGTTTGAAATCATGTGTAAGTGACATTGGCACAATGAGTTAAACAGTGAAACAGACTGTCCATCTGTCTCTGGTAGCAGCTCACTTGTTGAAATTTGCAACAGCAAATATTTTCTCCAACACAGGTTTTACTAATTTAAGTAAAAATATTTTCTTTGACAACTGCTATTATGGCTCATAGAAAGTCACAACATTCTAATTCTAAAAATTCTAAAAATTGGTGCTGTTATATTCTTTCACTAAACCAGAAAATATACCTTCCTCTCTCACTAGCCTGACTCATATTTCTTTTATTAATTCAATATGGGGTTCATAGAACAATGCATTTTATGACTATTAATTCACAGCCTGTCTTCTCAGTTTTCAAGTAGAACTCCTCTGTGAAAAGTTTCATATTAAAATCTATAGGATATGACCCATGGTTTTGTGCCTCAAGAATTCATCAGTGGAATTATAACTCTATAATTCATGGTTAACTGTTTGTAACTCACATCCTTGATAGTGTACACATAAAGTATGTTTACAAAGCATGGAGATGCAAATATTTCTAAATTAATTTTTGCATTGGTATTGTGGATTGTTTTCCTTGATATGATATTGTTTACCCCAATTTGATGAGTTAAAGATGTATGCTTATTAACAAATAAAATGCCATTGAAAAGTAAAGCAATTTGGAAAATTAAAATGATGAAAACGCAACCTGCATTTTCCTTGTGTATTTGTGTAGAGAAACTTAAAAGGATCCACTTATGGGTATTACTCAGGGTACACAGTATTGCCTAAGACAACTCCCTCAAATCCTTTCACAAAAGAAGTGTCCATCTATGTTGAGGGGTTGAATGGGAAGAAGGCAAAGTAGTGACCATTGACATAGGCAACATAAGAGTGGTTTTAAGAATAGATTTGATAGAAAGGGATCTCGAGCCATGATATTATTATGAGAAAACTTGATGTTCACAGAGTGGCAAAGCTAGGTTTGCTAAAGAAATATTTCTTCTACTTTATATATCCATGCTTAAAGAACAGGTAAAAAGCACTTTCTATTCTATATGGATAGTTTGCATCTTAGGCACTGTTTCCCATTTTACTCCAGTGATTTTTATGACTCTAATTAATTTGATGGGCTAATTCTTAAGGAAAAAAAGTGATTCCCACTCGCTTTACCTACTGAATGCTCTCATAGTCAAAGTTGCAAGAGTTTCTCTTCTACTTTGTCATCCTACACAATAACAGTCCTTGAAGAATTTACTTCTGTCTACAAAAACAGAAAAGTTGAGGAACAAATGGCAGAGCTATACTACTAGTAATTCTAAATTTTCATGATCAGTAACACTAGTACATTCTTTGGTGGAAGTGTTATATTAAAAATGGAAATAATAGCTACTGATGGCAAAATTGATCACAATATATCACATTATATATGACTAGTTCCAAGTATGTCATTTGAATGCTACTCGTAATATAATTAAATTTTTTTTATTTTGTAGGAGACTAAAGAAATAATTAATTATTATATTAGCTGTCATTCTTTAAAATTCATCGGGAAGATAAAATACAAAGACTACTCTTTTGATTTTCAGTATAGAGATAAGACTTGCCAAATTCTTTATATGTTTTCAGCATTTATACAGCATCTTACAAGTAGAACAAGACAAGAAAGATCAACTATTTAATGGATATTTATAGGCAAATTATATATGCATATGATAAAGACAAACTATAGAAGTTTTACACGCATCAGAATACTAAGAAACCTTATAATCTTTCCAAAACTCACATTTGTGTTGCTTATTTAAATTTAAATGTTACAAATGTTAAAAGCTATTTAACATTGGTCATCATTTCATAGAAGAAAATATTATTTATAGCTTAATAAATCTATGTGAAAAGATACATTTTAGATAGGGATTCTAAAAAATAATTGTTGCTAAAGTAGTTATCAGAAACCCCACCCTAGATCATTCTTTTTCCTCCAGACTGGCACAGCATGGAGAACAAATATTTAATTTATAGACAAACGAATATGACCAAGAAGGACAAGGATTCAGTTTAACTTCAGCAATTATGGGTTTAGTATAATGACAGTATTTTAGAGTTGTAATTTATTTATAGTTTAAAATCATTTTATGAAAGAAAATTAGTAAATATATAATGTCTACCCACCTAAGGTAAATAATATCAATATACTATTAATAAAATAAATGGCAAAATGACAAATTTTAATTGGTGTACAAATGTAGGTTTTTCACACTGAATTACACCTTTTTTTCTGCCAATTTTGTGTTTGTTTTCCTGTGTTCATGTGTTGCTCATTTACTCATGAACACTTTCTATTATTTCATAATTAAAAATCTGCACTTGTAAAACAGCCTGCTGTGCTCACCTTTCTCATAGATGCTTTTAATTATGAAAATTTAAAACATCATGAAAAGAGTCTAATATGTTTATATTTTCAAGTTCTTAGAATATTTTACCCATTTTCAGCAAAAATGACTACTATGCTGCAGTCGCCTAAAAAAATGAATAAATAATGAAAGCATCATTAAAACATAAAGTCTATATAGTAAATATTACTATATTAATAATAAATGAAATAATTAGCAAAGTACACTATCAATAGTGAATGCATATCATTTAAAATGAAAGTGCCTAATTTAACCCAATTCATAATTTAAAAATATTTCTGAAAACAAATATCGCAGTGATTTTAACCAAATTATGAGCTTTTGAAAATACATATTATCCAAAGAATTTTAGTCCATTTTATTCAGAGCAGTTTTCAAATACTGTTATGTTTATTAAATGCGTGTCTTTCATACAAGCCGGAATTAAGAGGACAAAACCTAACCATGATTTGCGAGTTAAATTATGTCATATCGGATATTTACTTTGACTAGACTATCTAGTAAATTTTTTGCCTCTTGTCTGCTTTCATAAATTGTTTCAGGACCTTCCCAAACACCATCTACTTATGTACAACCTACCTGAATGTTCTCAGGTTCTGTAGCAGTGCTGGTCAGTAGTGGTCTGTGCTGAAAATGGCATGGCTAATAACTCATCTCCTTCACTTGGAAATCAGCACATAAGTTATTTTTAACAATTTACAAGTAGATCTTCCTATGGCCACTTTCCCAGGATAGTGTGTGTGTGTGTGTGTGTGTGTGTGTGTGTGTGTGTGTGTGTGTGTGTGTGTGTTGGAGTCTCACTCTGTCGCCCAGGCTGGAGTGCAGTGGCACACGCACTCCTCGGCCACCGCAGCCTCGAGCCTCTGGGCTCAGGCGATCCTTCTGCTTCAACCTTCCAAGTAACTGGAACTAGAGGTGCATGCCACCACATCCAGCTAATTTTTTGATTTATTGTAGAGATGAGGGCTTGCCAAGTAGCCCAGACTGGTCTCGAACCTGTGGGCTCAGGCAATCCTCTCGTCTCGACCTCCCAAATTGCTGGGATTACAGACTTGAACCACCGCGCCCAGCTTGGATACATTCAACGTCATTGGTTTTCATTTGTAGAAGCTTTTGTTTGGGGTTGAAAATGATTTTTCAATCTTTAGGCATCTATAATAATTTAATATAATATAAACTTGGGAGACCTAATTTTGAGAAGCTCAAATAAAATGCAAATTTGGTAATTATTCTCTTCACAAAAAAAAAAGTCTTAGAAAACTAGATGAGATTGTCCTAACTTGAGTCAGAAATGCCAAACTTGTTCAAAAATGGACTTTCTAAAGTGTTGTGTTTTGTTTTTGTTTTTTTTTTTTGAGTTAAAGTCTCACTCTGTCACCCAGACTGGAGTGCAGTGGCTGCTCCCGGCCACCGCAGCCTTGACCTGCTGGGCTCCAGCGATCCTTCCGCCTCAGCCTTCCAAGTAGCTGGAATTACAGGCATGCGCTATCACGCCTGGCTGATTTTTTGATTTATTGTAGAGATGAGGTCTCGTTGCCCAGGCGGGTCTCGAACCCGCGGGCTCAGGCAATCCACTCACCTCAGCCTCCCAAAGGCGCGGGATTACAGGCTGAGCCACCGAGCCCGGATGGATTGTTTTTTTTTTTTTATAGAAAACATTTCCTCATCTCTTTTGAGAAAAAAATAATAATACATCAATGTATTTGCATTCACGAATCCACATTAGAAGAGCATTGTTAACAGAACAACTTCTTTATAAATTTGAATCTCTTCTGGAAGAAATGAATATTTCCAGGTTCATGTGGCAAGCTAGTGATCCAACTTCATTCAGAATTAAGATTTGCAGACCACTTACCTGGAGTCCAACATGCAATGCTATACAATTCATCCTAAAGTGTCATATAATCACAACAATGAAAAAAATATTATAAAAAGTACTTTCTGTTAAACCAGAAATATCGCAATTATTTCTAACTACAGTGGGCATGAGATTTATAAGATTCATTGGGAAAAGTGTTGCACTTTAGAATACTGCAATACTCTGTGAGCACTAAAAAAATTAATGATACAAAAAAAATCTGAAAGGAAAAATGTAATGGAAACACTCCATCGCTCAATAATCACTCTGGTATTCAGTATTTCAAATGAGAAAGATTGTTTCCAATGTATCATTCTACTAAAATGAAACACTGATTTTTAAAAAAGAGAAAATCTGAGACGCTTCTTAATGAGAAATTTAAAAAGATCTTAATATTTTCTAAGCAGATGAAGCAACAGCAGCCAGTTTTTCCTTAAAATGATATGCTGTGAGACATATTAAAAGCACAGCTTTCTATAATGATGATATTCAAAAAGCTAATTATTTAATATATGTGTATCTCTTTAAAGAGACCTGGAAAAATAGAATTCAAATAAATTCTTAATTTCCTTAAATCATAAGGGTTCCTAGTAATGTTAAAAGTAGTGCTGCATAGATTTTGAAAAATTGGTATCATGCTATTAAATGTCTCATTTATGTTTCATATATAGTTCTTAGAAATAGAAACTGATTTTTACTGAGTTAAGAGCTAAATATTGAGAGAACAAAAAGACTCAGAATCTTAGGAAATTGCAAAATATTTTTTCCCAATATCAGAGAGAAATATATATTTTCTGTGTACAAGAGGTCTAAAAGACAGTAAAGAGAAGAGACATCTTCCCTAGATTCCGAGATGCAATTAATTACAAGACATCTGTTCACCATGAAAGATATGATGTAGACATTGTATCTTCCATAAGGAACCATGAAGAGTCTCCAAAATGGGCCATATATAAGAGTTTCATACTTGCAATGTAATTAATGAAAAACTCATCTGATTTCTTTTGGGGGGGGTGGGGTTCTGTCACCCCGACTGAAGTCCACTGGCATAGTTATGGCTCACTGCGGCCTCAAACTCCCGGGCTCAGGAAGTCTTTCCACCTCAGCATCCCAAGTGACTGGGACTAGAGATGTGAACCACCACACCAGTCTTTTTTTGTTTTTTTAAAAGACAGTGTCATATTATGTTGCCCTGTCTGATCTAGAACTCCTGGGCTAAGTAATTCTCCCACCTCAGTCTCTCAAAATGCTGGAGCTAAATGAGCCATGGCACCTAGCTTGACTTCAATTATTTGAAGGAGGGATAAAATTTCCTTAGAATTTTTAGCATAAACACTATTTCATTTACTTCATTTTTACTGCAACTATTTTATTCAATAACTATTGTATCCTAACTACTCTTTTAGGCACTAGAAATACAGATGAAAAATGGCAAACAAGATCCTTCATGGAGCACACATTAGGCTGTGACAGTAAAAAAGACAAAACCCAAGTAAACTCATGCATAGACAATTTCCTGTATTGTAAATTCAGTGATATTAAACAAATTTCACTGGCTCTGACTGGGGTAAAGAGTGCTGAAGATTGAGCTACATCAACAAAGATTTCTCTAAAAGGAGATCTTGGAAATGAGTTCTGAATGCTGACTAGAAAGCAATTACAGAAGGCTATGAAAGAACAGCATTTCTGGTTTAAGATTAGATATAAAAGTTCTGAGCTTGAAAACAATGTAGGTTCCAAAAATATCATTCATATCTTGGTTG
The DNA here is from genome assembly GCF_000164805.1 of Carlito syrichta. Taxonomy (NCBI): domain Eukaryota; kingdom Metazoa; phylum Chordata; class Mammalia; order Primates; family Tarsiidae; genus Carlito; species Carlito syrichta. The sequence continues at coordinate 782,546 of NW_007259741.1, forward strand.
TAAACTTTGTCTATCATCTATGTTCATACTGAAGAAAAGGCATAAAGTTAATATTAAGATGTGGAAATGTATAGACTTTCTTACCTACTGAACTCTCGGACCAGTTATTCCTCTATTTTTGTTATAGTGTAATTCCATATAAAGAAATGATAAAGCATGTATTTCAGACCTAATATTTTCAAATATTTTTATTTTGATGACAGCAATTAGGTGATGAAATTGTCTTTCAGAAGACCTCGAGCCATGAAGACAGATGAATGAATAAACAAAATTTGGTATATACAGATAATTAAATATTATTCAGTGTTAAAAAGTAAGAAAATTCTGACACATGTTACAACATAGATGAAGCTTGAAGACATTATGCTAAGAGAAATAAATTAGTACAAATGGCAAATACTGTGCAATGAAGATAGACAAATGGGACCTTATTAAACTGACAAGCTTCTGCAAAGCCAAAGAAACCATCAAGAGAGCAGGGAGACAGCCTACAGACTGGGAAAAAGTATTTGCCAACTCTAGGTCTGACAAAGGTTTAACATTCTGGATCTACAAGGAACTGAAATGTACTGAAAAGAAGAAAACAAATAACCCCATTATAAAATGGGCAAAAGATATGAACAGACACTTCACAAAAGAAGACATCTGAGCAGTCAACAAACACATGAAGAAATGCTCACCCTCACTAATCATCAGGGAGATGCAAATCAAAACCACACTGAGATACCACCTAACCCCAGTCAGAATGGCAATTATCAACAACTCAAAAAATAACAGCTGCTAGAGAGGGTGTGGTGTTAAGGGAACACTTCTACACTGTTGGTGGGAGTGTAAACTCGTGCAACCTCTGTGGAAAGCAGTGTGGCAATTCCTAAAAGCTCTAAAAATTGACCTTCCATATGATCCCGCAATCCCCCTACTGGGAATATACCCCGAAGAACACAAATCACTCTATAAAAAAGATACCTGCACACGTATGTTTATCACAGCGTTGTTCACAATAGCAAGAATCTGGAAACAACCATGCTGCACATCAAAAGGGGACTGGATTAAAAAAATGTGGTACATATACACGATGGAATACTATGCAGCCATAAAAAAGAACAAAATCATGAATTTCGCAGCAACCTGGATGGAACTAGAGTCTATAATACTGAGTGACCTCTCGCAGAAACAAAGATCCGAGTATCACATGTTCTCACTCATATAATGGACCTTGAACATCCAATGTAATAATATAAGAAAATGACTGATGGTACTGGGAAACTATGGGGGGGAGGGGGATGGGATTAACAGTAGCAAATATCTGTCGGGGGATGGGAAAACACCTCTTATCAACAGGGTGCCTGAATGAAACGTAATTGTACACCTAACCCTTAACTGTACCCCACAAAACCATAATAAAAAATATTGATTAATAAAAAAATATTTTTCATATATATATGCTATGTTATATAAACAGATAAAAAATAGAAACCACTATGAGCATATATCTTAAATAAATTTAATTTCTTGGATGTAACATATCTTACCACAACTTATAATGGATGTAGAATTTGAACAATTGTGATACAGTCTTATCCTACTGGTTATTAAAACAAAGTAATTTTCTGCTACAGTCAAGCAATTAATAGAGAAGTCTATTCATTGTACATGATACCATTTTATATTAATAAACATTTGTTTCTACTAATGCCATGGCGAATTCCCAAACATTGCTTTAATTAAATGTCTTATCAATTAATGTAAACAACATATAGGGAGGAGGATAAAATAAACTGTTTTATTCCATCTTGCTGAGCCAGAGTCTAAGGAAAAAAAGGCATCTTAACTACACGACACTTTATCATGAGAAATGGAAAACTATGGTGAGATTCTTGTATTATGAAGTTAGGTCTACCAGGCAAGACTTAGCCTCAAAGACATGGATCTTTAACTCAAACCTACAAAAGACTCTGAAATATCTCCCACCATCACAGATTGTTTTCCTGGTGAGAAAAAACTGACAGCCACTTAAAAGACATTACCCTGGAGAGTGGCATCTCTCATCATTTCTCTTATACAGAGACAATTATACTATAAAGTAAGGGAAACTATCAATAACAAGATAATAGAAATGAGGTTGCCCAGCTCTGTAATTGGGTGCAAGAATTTATACTTTTGATAATTTTTTATTCTATTTGCATAGTTTAACCCCATCTGTCTTAATCCATTTTGTGTTACTATAAAGAACTACCTGAAATTGGGTAACTTATAAAGAAAAAAAGGGTTTATTAGGCTCACAATTCTGATGACTGTGAAGGTCAAAGTTGGGCACCTGCTTCCATGAGTGCCTCAGGTTGCTTTTGCCCATGGTGGAAGATGAAAGAGAGCCAGAATGAGCAGGGATCACTGGGTGAGAGAGGAAGCAAGAGAGGTGGGGAAGAAGTGCCATACTCTTCTTAACAACTAGCTTTCTCAGTACTAAGAAAGAGAACTCACTCACCTCCAAGAGAGGATATTAATCTATTCATAGGGGCTCCACCCCATGACCCAAACACCTCCCACTAAGCCCCACCACCAACACTGGAGATTAAATTTCAGCTATTGGGTTGGATGGAACAAACATCCAATGGTAACACTACTACTTGGCCTAGACCCACACAGATGACCAAGGCTGAAAAATCAAGTCCGCATTGATCTAATGACTCCCATGAACTTGCAACCATATTCTTTAAGCTGAACACCACTCATCAATCCTTTCTAATCCTCCTGTTCAATTTACTCTCTCTTTTCTAGACTCCACTTTGCCTTGCCTTTTCTCAAAATTCCACTTTTGATTCCAGTCTCCTAATACTTGACTGATGTCTTTATTTTCTATGTCACTGAGAAAATAGAAGAATATAAGCAATTACTAACTGTAACTTTCCAACTGCATGTGTGATTTCGCTGTCTCACTTCGCTCCTGAACTCACACCTGCTGAAGCTCAGTGCCCCTCCTCTTGTACTAGACTCATACCCTGTGACTTCCTCAAGGAAGTTGCTGTGCAGTTCTCTCCTCCCTCTCCGATCATCAGTATTCCACCTTACCAGGGTTCTTCCTATAAAAATACGAATTAATTCCTATTTTTAACAATTTCCTTTTTTGAATTTATCTCCCTTTCTCTCTAACTGCACTGCTTTTCAAACTGTCCTTGATAACAAAATTCCTCAACAAAGTAGACTGCCCTCATATTTTGGAAATTTCTTACCTCTTGTTTTGTCTTCAGATCATTCTAAACATGCCTTTGTTCCCATTTGAAGATAATTTCTTCCAGTGACTGCCTTGCAAAATTCAGTGATCAAAATTCAATGGAGTCTAAAAAGAGAGAGTACATTGAACTGGAGGATAAGAAGGAATTGATGAGCAGCATTCGATGTGAAGAATTTTGTTACCAGTTCATGGGCGGTCTTATAAAAATGACCAGAAACATGGAATAACTATTTCCTGTTTTATATTTTTAAATTCTAAATTATTACTCTGCCTATTTATTTTTACAACAAGTAAATTCTAAGTGAATTAAAAAGTTAATGATTCCCTATTTCATCTTCTGAGATAACCAGTGTTAAAAAGCCTTTGTCTTTTCTCAAAGGAAGACATATGAATAGCTAAGAGATACATTTTAAAATGCTCAGAGTCAGTAACCATTAAGGAGATGCAAATATAAACCACCATGAGATATTATCTCACCCCATTAGAATGGCTATCATCCAAAATACAAGTATTGTTGGTGAAGATGTGAAGAGGAAAGAATCCTTGTATATAGTTGGTGGGAAAGTAAATTAGCACAACTTTATGGAAAACAGTATGGGGGTTTGCAATTATGGTAATTCTATTTTCATAAATCAGAAGGCATATATAAATCATAGAAAAAGAGACTAGTATGATTCAATTTCCATTTTAAACTAAAAACTAGAAATAGAATTACCGTATGACTCAGCAATCTCATTTTTTGGGTATTTACTCAAAAGCTTTGAAATCAGTATGTCCGAGGAATATCTGCACTCCCTTGATCACTGCAGCACTACTCACAATAAGTAAGTTATGAAATCAGCCTGAGTGTCCATCAAGGGATGAATGCATGAAGAAAATGTGGTGTATAGATACAACAAGGTGTTATTCAGTCTTAAAAAGGTAGAAATTCTGTCATTTACAAAAAGAGGAATGGAACTGGAGAACATTATGCTAAGTGAAATAAACCAAACACAGAAACACAAATACCACATGTTCTCATTCAAATATGGAATTTAAACTACTGAACTCATAGAAGCAGAGAGTAAAATTGTGATGACCAGAGGCTAGGGATAGGGGAAATCAGGAGATGATAGTCAAAGAATAGAAGCCGCAGTTAGAATAGGAGGAATAAGTCTATTTTTCTTTTTGAATCAATTGCACAACATGCTAAATGTAGCTAATAATTGAGTGGTATACTTTAATATTACTGAAAAAGTAAATTTCTTTCTTTTTTTAATGAGGTGAAATATTTTATTTATTTTTATTTTTAATATGGGGGGTATAATTCAGGGCTAGGTATACAAATGTTCATTATGCAGGTACTCCTTTTGATGATGTGTGCCTCTCCTCCCCTGACAGTTTTCCACTCAGCAGTTTCCCACTACTATCAATTCGGTTCTTACAGTATTATGAGAGTTGAAGCTCCGCTTTCGAGTGAGAACAGGTGATACTCAATTCTTTGTTTCTATGATAAATCACTCAGTATTATAAACTCTAAGTTCATCCAAGTTGCTGCAAAGTTCATAATTTTGTCCTTCTTTATGGTTGCATAATATTCTATCATGTATATATACCACATTTTTAAAATCCAGTCCTCTTTTGATGGAAAGCACAGTTGGTTCCATGTTTTTTCTATTGTGAATAATGCTGTGATACACATGCGTGTACAGGTATCTTTTTCATAAAGTGATTTGAGTTTCTCTGGGTATATTCCCAGTAGGGGGATTGTGGGATTATGTGGAAGGTCGATTTTCAGATCTTTTAGGAGTCGCCAAATTGTTTTTCCACAGAGGTTGTACTAGTTTGCACTCCCACCAACAGTGTAGAAGTGTTCCCTTTCCCTGCATCCTCTCCAGCATCTGTTGTTTTTTGAGTTATTGGTGATGGTCATCCTGACTGGAGTAAGGTGGTATCTCAGTGAGTTTTTAATTTGCATTTCATTGGTGACAAGTTAGGCTGAGCATTTTTCCATGTATCTCTTCTTTTGAGAAATGTCTATTCATATCTTTTGCCCACTTTGTAATGGGGATTTTTTTTGTTTTTGTTTTTTTGGTACGTTCAGTTCCTTGTAGATCGTAGATGTTAGGTCTTTGTCAGATATATAGTTGGCAAATATTTTTTCCCAGTCTGTGGGCTGTCTTCCCACTCTCTCAATGGTTTCTTTGGCTTTGCAGAAGGTGGTCAGTTTGACGAAGTCTCACTTATCTAACTTATCTCTTGTGGCATGGGCACTTGGGGTTTTGATCAGGAATTGGTTGCCAGTTCAAACTTCCATATAGTGTCTCCTGCATTTTCTAAGATTCTTATAGTTTGAGGTTAAATTTAGGTCTTTGATCATTTAAAGTTTATTTTTGTGTATGGTGAAAAGTAGGGGTCTTGCTTTAATCTTCTGTATGTGGTCAGCCAGTTTTCCCAGCACCATTTACTAAATAGGTTCTCGTCTCTTCAGTGGCTGGTGGGGGAGGGTTTGTTGAAGATGAGTTGGCTATGAAATTGAGATTTTGCTTCTGAAATCTCTATCCTGTTCCATTGGTCTATATGCCTGTTCTTGTACCAATAACCAGGTTGTTTGATTATTATAACTTTATAATAAAATTAAAGTCTGGGAGTGATACTTCCCACTTTTTTTTTGATGTTTTTTGTTTTTGTTTTTGTTGAGATTTGTTTTGGTTATTTGTGGTCATTTATGTTTCCACATGAATTTCTGTATTGTCATTTTCAGGTCTGAGAAGAATGCTGCTGGTAATTTAATGGGTAATGTGTTAAATCTGTAGATTGCCTTGGGTAGGATGGGCATCTTAATGTTGATTCTTCCAATCCAGGAGCATGGAATATTTACCCATTTGTTTGTGTCATCTTTGAGTTCTTTGAGCAAGGATCTGTAGTTTTTGTTGTAAAGTTCTTTGACTTCTCTGGTTAGGAAGATGCCAAGATCTTTCTTTCTTTCTTTCTTTCTTTCTTTCTTTCTTTCTTTCTTTCTTTCTTTCTTTCTTTCTTTCTTTCTGTTTTTTTGTGGCTATTGTCAGTGGGATTGTGTTTTTTATTTGAGTTTCTGTTTGTTTATTGTTGGTGTATAGGAATGTGAATGTCTTTTGCATATTTGTTTTATACCCTGAGACTTTACCAAATTCCTTTATCAGTCAAGGAGGGTTTTGATAGATTCTTTTGGGTTTTTGAGGAATAGAATCATGTCATCTACAAAAAGGAATAATTTAACTCTCTTTTTTCCTATTTGGATACCCCCTGGTTTCCTTCTCTTGCTTGATTGCTCTAGGTAGAACTTCCAATACTATGTTGAGTAGGAGGGGTGAGAGTGGGCATCCTTGTCTTATTCCAGTTTTCAGGGGAAATTTTTCCAATTTCTGTCCGTTCAGCAATATATTATCTGTGGGTTTCTAGTAGATGGTTCTTACTATTTTGAGGTATGTTCCATCTTGTCTAGATGTTCAAGGGTTTTTATCAAGAAGGGTTTGCTGGATTTCATGGAAAACTTTTTCCACATCTAATGATATAATCTTGTGGTTCTTGTTTTTACATCTGTTGATGTATTTAATTACACTTATGGTCTTGCAGATGTTGAACCAGCCCTGCATCCCAGGGGTAAATCTTACTTGGTCATGGTGGATGATTTTTGAGATGTGTTGTTGGATCCATTTTGTTAGAATTCATTGAGAATTTTAGCCTCTGTGTTCATCAAGGATATTAGCCTGTAGTTCTCTTTCTTTGTTGAATCTTTACCTAGTATGGGTATCAATGTAATGTAGCTTCATAAAATGGTTTGAGACAGTTCTATCTTTCTCAGTTGTCTGTAATACTTTCAATAGGATTGGTATCAGCTCCTCATTTTATATTTTGTATAATTCTTCTGGAAAGTCACCTGGTCCAGGGCTTTTTTTTTTTTTTTTTTTTTTTGTAGGTAGTTTTCTTATAACATAGTCAATTTTCTGGGTTGTTATTGGTCTATTTAGGGTATTGATTTCTTTTTGTTTCATCCTGGGGAGGTTGTGTGATGTCAGAAAGTCCTCCATTTCATTTAGGTTTTTGAGTTTGTTTTGTAGAGGTGTGCATCGTAATCTCTGACAATCTTTTGTACTCTTCAGGTCAGTTGTGACTTCATCTTTTGCATTTCTGATTGTGTTTATTTGGGCTTTTTCTCTCTTTTACTAGGTCCATCTAGCTAGGAGTCCATCAAACTTGTTTATCCTTTCCTTTTGGTTTTCATTGATTTTTTAAAGTATATTTTTGTCTTCTATGTCCTGAATTTGGGCTTTTATTTTGGTGATCTGGATTCTTCTGCTGAAGTTAGAGTTTTGGTCATCTTGCTTCCAGCTTCCTTAGGTGGTTTGTTAGGCTGTTAACTTGTGATCTTTCCATTTTCTTCATGTGTGATCATAGGGATATGAATTCTCCTCTTAGTACTGTTTTCATGGCATCCCAGAGGTTTGGTAAGATGTTTCTGTATCTTCATTTGTTTCCAGGAATATTTTAATCTCTGTTTTGATGTCTAGGTTGACCCAGTAGTTGTTTAGCATCATGGTGTTTAGTGTCCATGTCTTTATGGGTTTGGGGGGAACTTTGTGTTGAGATTTATTTTTATTCCACTGTGGTCTGAGAAGGTACATGGCAGAATTTCAATCTTATGGAATTTGTTTATGCTTCATTTATGGCCAAGGATGTGGTCAATCTTAGAGTACATTCCATGAGGTAGTAAGTAGAATGTATATTCTTTGGTTGTTTGGTGGAGTGTTCTGTAGGTATCAACCAAGTCCTTTTGGTCAAGCATCAGGTTGAGGTTCCACATCTCCTTGTTGATTATTTGTCTTGATGATCTATCTAGGGTTGTTAGTGGGGTATTTACGTCTCCAGCTATGATAGTGTTAGAGACAATATCTTTTTTTAGTTTACCTAGAAGCTACTTTATGAAAGTTGGTGCTCTTATGTTGGGTGCATATATGTTTAAAATTGATATTTCTTGTTGATAGATTGAATCTTTTATCATTATGTAGTGACATTCCATATCTTTTTTAAATTGTTGATACCTTAAAGGGTATTTTTTCTGATATTAAGATTGTGACTCCTGCTTTCTCATGTGTTCTGTTTTCCTGAAATTTTGTTTTCCATCCTCATACTTTAAGTCTGTGGATGTCCTTTCTGGTGAGAGGAGTCTCCTGGAGATAATATATTTTTGCATCATTATATTTTATCCAATTTGTCATTCTATATCTTTTCAGTGGTGCATTTAATACATTCATATTCAGGCTAATTATTGAGATATGAGGGTTTATCCCTGTCATGAGGTTCTTAAAGAGTTTGTTGTTGTTGCTGTTTGTTTTCTTTCTTTTGATTTTTGGCTTGATTCATGTTGTTTTCAATCTTTGTCCTGTATTCTTGTGAAGGGCCTTGTCATTATTTTTTTTCCTTTCTTCTGTGTTTAATATGTTCTTAAGTGTTTCTTATAGAACTGGTCTGGAGACAGCATAAGCTCTTAGGGATTTAATGTTTGGGAAAGATTTTAATTCTCCATCACTGATGAAGTATAGCTTAGCTGTGTAGGTAATTCTTGGTTGAAATTGTTTATATTTGAGAACGTTAAAGATTGGGCTCCAATCTCTCCTAGCCTGAGGTGTTTCTGTAGATAAGTCTGCTACTATTCTAATTAGTCTTTCCCGGTAGGTAGTCTGACCTTTCTCTTTTGCTGTTTTAGGATTTTTTTCTTTTATACTTACTTTCTGTAGGTAAATTACTATGTGTTTAGAAATTGGTCTTCTCATTTGATGTCTTTCAGGGGTTCTCTTATGTTTGAATGAATGGTTGGTTGCATCCCAGGGGTTCTCTTATGTTTAAATGAATGAATGGTTGCATCCCTGCTATGATGAGGGAAGTTTTCTTGGATAATTTCATGGAATATTTGTTTCAAACTGGTCTCTCTGTCTTCTATCTGCCTCAGGAATTCCAATTAATCTTAGGTCCAGCCTCTTGATATAATAACTTATCTCTTGGAGGTTTTGTTCTGTCTTTTTAAGCTTCTTTTCTGTTTTTAACAGTTTGGGTTAGTTCCATATTTTGGTCCTCAAGCTCTGAAATTCTTTCTTCTGCTTGGCTAATTCTGCTTTCCATGCTTATCAGTTTGTAATTTACTCATTCATTGTATTCTTTATTGCTTTTATCTCAGGTATCAACTCCTTCATTCTCTTCTCTTGTCATCCCTTATTTCTATTTATTCTCTCTATTAATATCTTGATATCTGGGTTTATGGTTTGAGACCAGTCATTCTGGGGTCTCTTCATTGTCTGAGTTCTGAAGTCTGTATTCTCAATGACTGTCCTCACAGGGGTCTGTGTGAGACTCATATTCTTCCTTTGGTTTTTCTTCATTTGTGTAGGTTTTTCTTCCCCTTCTTTTATGTCTTCTTTAATTCTGTTGTTCAGTGATGGAGGAATAGTTTTTATTTCAGTTTACTCAATCTCCTATTCTTCTTTATATAAATATCCTCTCTCTGTTCAATTCTGAAGCTGGTCTGGAGGTGGGGGATTGTGCTTTTAGAAATTTTGAGATTTAAGCAGGAAGTGTGATTCAGAAGCTATCAGCAGATTCCAGTATCTGCTGATGGGTGTGTGGGCCCCTGGAACCCACTTCCCACTGTCTTGCAATCTGTTCATGCAGTCGGGGTGTCTGTTTGCCCCCTGAAAGCAAGATGAGATAAGAAAAAGGAAAAGAATGGAAAAAGGAAGGAGGAAGACAAAAAGAAATTTGATAGAGAGAAGAAGAGGGAAAACAGACAGGCATACCAACTAATGAATAAACAGTGAAACAAAGAGAGAAAAAACAAAAACATACAGACAATTATATGAACAAACTCCCCCCATTGGTGTATTCTCCCTCAAAAATATCCATACACAAACAGAAAGTCTGAAAAAAAGCCCATTAAAATAGTAGAAACAAAGTGAGAACAAAAACATAAACAGAAATTGAGAAGAAAAAAGAACAAAAGCTAAAGCAAAAAACAAGCAAACAAACAAAAAAACCCTTGCTCTGTGGTCATTTCTGTAACTCCAGTTTCCTTCAGGTCCCCAAGTTAGGAAATGGCTCTGGTCTCCAACTGCTCCCCTTCTGCTCTTAGTGCAGGCTGACAGGGTTGCTCTCAGCATGGGTCAGATGCCCCATGGGCTACTGTGGGAGGAGGATAGATCAGATCCAGACTCACTGAACTTGCTGCTGCTGCTGCTGTCAATTCACCCACTCAGATCTGACCTGTCTATGCTGTTCCAGCATGGGGGAGGGGTGTCTGTCTCTCCGAGTCTGATGAGAGGATAGCCTGTGGGTCTCAGGCTGAAGGCTGGGCAGAGCTGGGTGGAGAAATGCAGGTCTCTGTCCATCCTGGGACTGAGAAGATGGTGCTTGTCAGCATTTCACCTCTTGTGTTGGTGCCCTTTCCAGATCTCCACAACCTGCCCTCTCCATAGCTCTTCCTTCTCATGCTGGTCTTGTGCCACAGGTGATAGTGTGGGCCAGGTACCAGGTGGCAAAGGAGCAGCTACTCTCCACTGCCTCCTCTCAAGAGAGCCCTGAGAATGGCAGATGATCCTGTGCTCCAGAGGCTCCAATCTCAGGGCGGTGGTGGGTCGCAGTCACCTCTGGAGGAAAGCCTTGAGTGCGTGAACTTGAGTCTCCCCTCAGATGAACCTAAACTCACTCACTGGCACATACCCACTCATGCAGAGACTCTTTATCATACTTTCCCCTGCAGAGACTCTCATTTCTGACCTGCTCTGCTGCCATCTTGCCCAGAAGTCCTAGAAGTAAATTTCTAATGTTCTCATCACAAAAAATGGTGCTTTATGTCAATTAGCTTAATTTAATCATTTTTCATTGTATTGAAAAATCATAACACTAGTTTGTATCTCAAGTATATACAACTGTAATTTGTCAATATATAATAAAAATAAACTTAGAAATGTATCCAACATAACCTGTTGTCTTACCAGTCTCATGTTTTCCCATTATCATGCTCATTTAATACACTAATATGTGGACACTTACACACTTTAGTTTTAAAAATTGATATTGAAGCCTATAAATCTGTTCTTCTATGATTTATATATGCCTTCTGATTTAAGAAGATTTAACTCGGCCATATAATGAGTTCAATAGCATTTCATAATGAGGATAACTAAATTCCATTTAGTTATGCCTCCATTGCGGTTGTCTCTAATTTATTTCACCATTAAGAACGCTGATATGCCAGGCTCGGTGGTTCAGCCTGTAATCCCAGTGCTTTGGGAGGCCGAGGTAAGTGGATTGCCTGAGCCCGCGGGTTCAAGACCCACCCAGGCAACTTGGAAAGACCTCATCTCTACAATAAAAAAAAAAAATCAGCTAGGCATGGTAGCGCATGCTTGTAATTCTGGCTACTGGGAAGGCTGAGGTGGAAGGATCACCGGAGCCCAGTAGGCCGAGGCTGCGGTAGCTGGGAGTGTGCCACTGCACTCCAGTCTGGGCAATGGAGTGAGTCTCCAACTCAAAAAAAAAAAAGAATGCTGATACAATTAACATCCTTGTTCATGTCTGCCTGTCCCAGGGCTCCCCAGAAATCCAAGCCTGAAGAAAATGGTTGAATGTAAGGATTTTACTAGTATTTGTGATTCAAAGAGCATGAGTGAGACAGGAGAATGAAGCAGAATAAACTGAGAGCCAATACAAAGGTAACCTATTGATCTGGTCACAACTGGGGTACTTACTTGTTAAATTCCTTTAGACTGTTTGAGGAACTGTATGATTTTCTGTCTAGGGAATAAATGAGAAAGCATTTAACCATTATTTCCTCTTTCTTATTGATCAAAGGTTTGTTTCACAGGACATTAAGTCCCCCAGTCTTTTGGGTTGCACACATCTGAGTTGTGAACTAGTTCCCAAAGTGTACTTCACTATGGTATCAACTATAAATTTCTGGAGCAGTGAGTCAAATAAGTGCAAAAATAGAACTGAAGGGAGATCATGGTTAAGTCAGGTTTTAACTGTGATCCAGGTAAGAATTCGCACAAAACTGTAATTCATGGAAATGAAAAAATAGTTATACCAATAGAATCTTCAGTGTGCGTAAGAGATGTTAATAAAGGCCACTCTTAGCATCACTCAGAATTTCTCATGTAATTCCAGAGTGTCTTTTAAGTATCTGCAAAGACTTGATGTATTATGGCTATTGAAATAAGCTATAATTCTCACTGCTTCCACCATCTCAGGGGCACAAATTGTATTCAAAAATTTCACTTCACTTCTTATATTCTAGGTTTCCCTCATCCTCAGCTAGTACTAGAACTAGTGGGAGCCTTTAGTCCCCATATCCTTGTCAGACTACATTAACCATCAGGTCATGGTTATCACAAGGCACAGAAGGGGCAGTAAATCCTGTGGTTTCCATGCAAACTCTTTCCTGATCCCAATATGTGAAAGCAGTACTGGTTTCTCATGATGACCCAAGTGGTTACCCCTCCCAACCACATCATTTTTTTTTTTCATTTGGTACATAGGAATGAGTGACCCGAAATGATCAATTGGCAATTGTAGCTTCAAGTTTAGTGGAGATATTCTTTTTCCTTTCCTGGGAGTGTAATGGTCCTGGGAACTAGGACCTCTCACCTGGAAGATCCTAAGTTTGGGAGGGGGAGCACTATTACTTGTGAGTCTATGAGAATAACCAATCCTTTGTTCCTGGACCTAACCTTTCTATTTGTCCACAGCATCATATATTGGTTGTTTATTCAGTGCATCTACAGCATCCTAACTGGGCATTTCATCATTATATTAAGATTCAGCTGGATGTTTCAGTGTGATAAACTACATGCTAAGAAAAATGAATTGAGCCGGGCTCGGTGGCTCAGCCTCTAATCCCACGTCTTGGGAGGCTGAGGTGAGTGAATTGCCTGAGCCCGCGGGTTTGAGACCCCCCCCCGGACAACTTAGTGAGACCTCATCTCTACAATAAAACAAAAAATTAGCTGGGTGTGGTAGCGCGTGCCTGTATTTCCAGCAACTTGGAAGGCTGAGGCGGAAGTATCCATCATCACAGCTACTCAGGAGGCTGAGGTAGGAGAATCACTTGAGCCCAGAGTCAAGGCTGCAGGGAGTTGTTATTATGCCACTGCACTCCAGCCTCTGAGTGACAGAGTAAAACCCTAACTTAAAAAAAGAAAAGACGATTGATCATGTGGTCTTCTGCTCTCATTTTTACCTATTCCTTCCCCCCAAAATGGGCTGATTGATCTGAGACAATATTGTAGGGAATGTCATTCTTATAGATAAGATATTTTTTGTAACCAGGGAAGGCACACCCATGTTTGTAATAATTATATACACCAGCAAAAATGAATAATTATGCAAGATAGAAATGTAGTGTATACACCCTCCCACCAACTTGTTGAGTGATCCTTAAGAAATGGCATCACATGTGGACTCAATGCCACTTTCTCTGATAGGTAGTCACTTAGGATTTTCAGTAAATAGATCAGCCTTGATGAGAAGGCCATGCTGCTGGACTCATATATAGCATCCATATCCACCATCTTGGGAACTCTGCTCATAAGCCCATGGTGGGAACAGTAATATGGATAAGGAGAGAAGCTAGCTGAAACTCACAGGACAAGCCAACTGTCTATCTAGTTGGAAAGCTTTCTCTGTTGTAGGAGCCCTCTGGAGGGACACAAAGTTCTACTGATTTTGTGGGCAGCCCCACAGATTCATCCATGCATCTCTTCCTCAGACTTTCTCATTCCTTATCTTTTTTTTCAAACAGACAGCAGGGAATATCTAAGCAACCATAGGGATCTTCACTGTAAGTAGCCTTTTCATAAATCTATTACATTTCATTGTAATTCATAGACAACTCTAAGGCCATTGGTCCTGCTGCATCATACAGTCAGAGTAATAGGGCAGCTTGACCTACAAAGTTGATTTTCTGGAAAGATTTCCTTGCTGTGGGCCCACTGAAAACTAGATATCTGTTCATACCTTTGCCCATTTTATAATGGGGTTGTTTATTTTTTTTCTTTTCAGCACGTTTGAGCAACCTGGATGGAATTAGAGTCTATAATACTGAGTGACCTCTCACAGAAACAAAGATCCGAGTATCACATGCTCTCACTCATATAATGGACCTTGAACATCCAATGTAATCCCATAAGAAAATGACTGACAGTAGTGGGAAACTATGGGGGGGGGGAGATGGGATTAACAGTAGCAAATATCTATCTGGGGATGGGGAAACATCTCTTATCAACAGGGTGCCTGAATGAAATGTATTTGTATACCTAACCCTTAACTGTACCCCACAATATCATTTTTAAAATATTGATATAAAATAAATAAATAAAAGAAAAGAAAACTAGATATCTTCTGAGTCTCTTGATAAACAGAAATAAATGCCACATTCCCAGCTGTGGTATATACAGCCTCTAAATCCAAGGACTCCCACCAAGTTCTGTGCTTTCTTCATAAGAGATGATGCATGAGCCAATAATCATCAGCATTTTCCAGACAACTGTATCTCAAAATACTTCATTTTTCCTAAGTGTAGTTTCTAACTTCCAAGATACATGCATCTAACCCAGGTGTTTAAGATGTTTGTCACTTCTTTCTTACCAGTTTGACTTTACATAGTGTCATTAATGTGGAGGAAATGGTGATGTTCTAGAAAATGTTAAGACAATCAAGATCTTTCTAGATTATTTGATAAGAAAAATAGATGGAATATAGCTCAGGGAATGTT
Organism: Carlito syrichta; assembly: GCF_000164805.1. NCBI lineage: Eukaryota > Metazoa > Chordata > Mammalia > Primates > Tarsiidae > Carlito > Carlito syrichta. The sequence continues at coordinate 797,560 of NW_007259741.1, forward strand.
CAGTGATTACATACTCTTTCCATGTATCTTAAAACTTCTTTTGATTCTTCTTATTGATGAGCACTTTTTAATTTAAAAATAGCTTTTCTGAGGTATAATTGATATACAAAGAGCTGCACATATTTACTGTGAACAAGTTGATGAGTTTGAGTGTAAGCAAAAACCCATGATATCGTCACCGCAATCAAGGTAATAAGCAGAAACATATTCAACACCTCCCAAAGTTTCTGTGTCCCTTTATTTTTGTTTTTATGGTAAGAACACAACATAAGATCTACCCTCTTAACAAATTTTGTGAGCATAATACTAAATTGTTTATGCACTATATTGCACAGAAAATGTGTAGAACTTATTCACCTAAAGTATCTAAAATGGTATGCCTATTGAACAACTATTATATTCTCTGATTTTATATATGAGTTTCACTATTATAAATAATGCACATAAGTGGAAACATGCAGTGTTTGTTCTTCTGTGATTGGATTACTGACAATTACTTTCACAAACTCATCCTAGAAAAAGTGCTACATATAGTGGAATACCTTTATGGTCACCTCCAATGTATTCCCCTTGGAAAGCTATGCACCGATGCCAGTGCCTGGTCCATCCATCAAAGCTCTTTTTCTAGAATGACCATCAGAGATGTCATTGCAGGAATGTAATGCATGAATTAGAGCAAAGATAAAGCATTAAATTTCTAGTTAAACTTAGCCAGAGTGGAAGTGAAATGCAGAACATGTTTTAGTCCAAGTTTATAGGGATAATATCATGAAGAAAACAACAGTGTACAAAAGATTAATCGTTTTCTGAGGGGAGAGAAAGCATCACTGATGAAGGGAGGTCAAGACTGCCAGTAACAAGCAGGCTAATGAAAACATTGCAAAAATTCATTAAATTATGCATCAAAATTGTTGGGTGACTGTGAGAAGTATAGCAGATCAAAGAAACAAAGATAGAGAAACAGTTATGAACATATTAACTGAAACTCTTGCCATGAGGAAGGTGTGTTCAAAAATGATCCAGAAGGAACTTTTGTATCATGACAATCCACCAACTTACACAGCACTGTTTGTGAGGGAATTTTTAGCCAGTAAACAAATAACCTTATTGGAACATCCTCCCTACTCACTTGATCTGGCCCCCAATGACTTTTATATTTACTTGAAGATAAAGGAAATCCTGAAAGGAAGACATTCTGATGACATTCAAGACATCAAGTGTAATATGATGACAGATCTGATGGCCATTCCAGAAAAAGAGTTCCAAAATTGCTTTGACAGGTGGAATAGGCACTGGAGTCAGTGCATAGCTTCCGAAGGAGTGTATTTTAAAGGTGTCTGTATTTATATTCATCATGATGTATGTAGCACTTTTTCACGAACTTAAATTGTCACAGCTCATGTGTATATACACACATATGTGAAGAGGTGGAGAAATAACGATATTCGAAGCATATTTCTCTAGAAAAAATGTACTGGACTCTAGTCCTGAATTAGAAAATTATATGAATAAGCAAGTTACATATAGCACATTTAATAAAACCACAAATGTGGAGTTCAATCTGTATTTATACACATACTCTTAAATAGCTAAGTTCCTGTCCTACAGGAACAATCTTTTTTTTTTTTGAGTTGGAGTCTCACTCTGTGGCCCAGACTGGAGTGCAGTGGTCGCTCCCGGCCACTGCAGCCTCGACCTGCTGGGCTCTGGTGATCCTTCCGCCTCAGCCTTCCAAGTAGCCGGAATTACAGGCATGTGCTACCACGCCCGGCTGATTTTTTTATTTATTGTAGAGATGAGTCTCGCTGCCCCGGCGGGTCTCGAACCCGCGGGCTTAGGCAATCCACTCACCTCAGCCTCCCAAAGGCATGGGATTACAGGCTGAACCACCGAGCACGGCCAGGAACAATCTTAATACACACTTTAATACATCAGTATTTTTCTGTATTTTAAAAGGATTACACTCAGTTTTCATAGAATAAGGGCAAGGTATTTGCAATTTTAACAATGTCTTTGTTATTGATTATACATAAAAAGAAATATGATGTAGATCCAATTGTCCAATAACTAAAAGTGACTGTGTGAAGTATTTATATAAAATTTGATTTATCAATGAGTGCTACTGAAGTCCTTGAAGCTTTTCATAATGTATTTTAACTGATGCATAGGATATCTGTTAAAATTTTAATCTTGGCATAGAACTATCCCTCAATGTATACAAATGCCTTTAGCAAGATTGAATAAATTGGGTTTAGAAATAATACAATTTTTCCAGACCTTTGAAAATCATACACATTGCCTATGAAGCAACATTTCCCAGTGCATTTTATGAGGCTTTAGATATACATATTTTTCACTATTTTAAAATTTCTGTTCAATGCTACATATATTTATCAGTATATGTACTATTGCAGTAATCAACATAAAAAAGTGATTTAGAAAATTTGTTCTTGTTTTTAAAATAAAGAAAAGTGATTAGAAAAAAGTACATATAGAATCAACAGATAAACAGTGAATCTGATAAAGTTGTCCTTTCAATCAGAGGATTAAAATTTTTGTATTGTATTATGGATCATTAAATGTGTATGTAGTGCTTAAAAGTAAAACACTTGAACACCTAGCATTTTTTTGCCTACCCCCGCTATGAATAGTTTGACATTTATTCCACATGATTTTTATGTGACCATTATCATTCTCTATTTAACTTATTAGGCCTAGATTCCTTGGTTCATCTTTCCCTATACAAATATTGCATAATTTTCTTTTACTATTACCCAATAGACAACCAGAATCTCACCTTTCCTATTGAATTTTTCCTGTATAATTAAGTGATTTAATAGTCCGTGCTGAACTGCTTCTGCTTCATCATGTTTTCATTAAAGAAACATTTCCTGATTGTCAATTGTACTAAGGAATATGGGAAAGGCATTTAAAAAAAAAAAAAAAGCCCCACAGTGTTAATGGGAAGAGAAATATACATCAGTGAAACACTAGAGACCAATTAAAAGGCAACAAATCAGTAAGTCCACGATTATGTGCTATAATCAATATGCATGAGTACCAGGAGAGTGAAAAATTAGGAAAAATAAGTCTGGGATGTAATTAGGTCTAATTGCATTCTCTGATAATGAGCCCAATCGTCCAGTGGTGATTTTACATTTACAGTTTGAGGTCATAAGGATATGGCTTACCATTATTCATTCCATGCTGTAAGGATATCTCTGCAAAGGTTTTTCTCATTTGATAGGAAATATTCTTAGTATTATTTCTCTCCCCATGGTTAGGAATTGACACAATTTTGATTTTTGAGTGAATGCTTTGTATGTCCATGTCATACATTTTTTAAAGATTAAAATAAATATCATGGAAATGTGAGATCATTCTGGACATTATAGATTTTTTAAAATGAACTCGTTTATATCTTCCATTTTAACTTTGAATTTGAACACATAAATTTTTTTTTAATGAAATACTAATGGTAACAGAGGAACAAAAATGTATCACAGTACAGAAAAGTAACAATCTAAAAATTATCATTAATTATCATTACCTTTAGTACCTCTTAATTTTTACAGATAAGTAATATATCTAGAATTTAATAAAGGAAAAGTGAGTTTAATGAAAAACTAAAATATCTGGTCTTGCCATTGCCTTAAGAAAATAGAATTCCATGTGAATCCTACTGTCCAGAGTGGGTCGATATTAACACCTAGTGACATTTCACACATGAAAACATATGCAAATCACAAATTTACTTTTATATTGCATGTATTACCTCTATAAAAATTTGCTTGATTAATAAAAAAGCATATTTAGGAGTTTTTCCCTCATATTTTCCCAAATGTTTATCAAAAAATAATGTATGACTTTATACTTTTATTAACACTGTCCAAGACACTACTTTTTTTTATCATTCTTACAAAATCTGAGCACATCTTAAGTTTTTTCTTAGGTGAATAATAATAGCATTGCGTTGTTACTTTATTTTACATTATTTCATAATAATAAGATTCATCATCCTTTCAAGTTTGTTGTCCATTTGTATTTTGTTTTTCCTTCATCTTTTTGTATATTGTTTTCAATCTTTATCTAATTGATTTTTGTGTTTTTGACATGTTAATGAATGTAGTCAGTTTTCATATTTTTCTCAGGTTCTTGTTTACCCTTGAGTTTTCTGTAATTACTTTATTTTATGAAATTAAATGTTATATAATCAAATTTGGAAGATAGTGACTTATTTTTAGTCACTATTGATTTTCATTAAGTATAATAAACATGTCCTGTATTTTATTGTGTTGAAGATAACAAAGGACCAATAGATAAATAAACAATTGCATACATTTTCATTTTAACTTAAAAACAGCAACAACACTGTAGGCTGGGTGGTATACTAAAGTTATAGAAGACCAAGACAAACAAATGACAGAACTATATTGCCAGTTACTGATTTTTGTAAATTAGTGCACAAGCCACCAAACACGATTACAAATGAAGACCATATAACAAAATGTACTGTGTTCATTTCTCTTGACAAACGTAGTTCAGAACCAATTCGTTGCTAATGCTTCAGGTAGGCCAGTAAATTTCTTCTAATACATTTTGTGAAAATAGTTTAGTGTGAATGATAATGAGATCTCACTCCAGTTCTCAGCTAATGATTTGCTGCTGAGAAATGGTGGAAGACTGCTAAATTTGCAATGAGAATTATGAGGTTTGCAAGCTATAGAAATGACACTTAACAGGTTTCACTTAATGGGAAAAGTATTTTATCTATTTTGGAGTAGGATGCAATTTCATGACTGTCTGTAATTTTAAAAGCCTGTGGTGAAACGAGTGTCACTGTAACTGAATATGAAATATTAATGAGTGAAACACACTTAGTTGCAGTAACTAAATATATCTATGACTGTGGAGAAAAAGTAACTCAATAGGCATATTATTTGTATTCACAAGGACTGTTTTCATAAGAGTTTATATTCAATACTTATATTTAGTTTTTCTATGAAAGAAAGCTTTGCTTCCTCACTTTCATCTTTGTGATATAGAAGTGCATGATTTTTGATATGTTAACAGGAATTCATAAAGAAAATAATTTTACAATTTAATTTTGCTTCACATTTGACTTTTAGGAAAAGTATTTTGCAAGATATCCCAGGATGAGTATTACCACATAATTATGCACATGATTTTGACTAAAGATAGTTTAGTTATAAAGAATTTTTGGTGAGAGTAAAATTAGGATGAAGACAACAAACAGATTAATAAATGGTAGTTTTTTTACCCACAAATCATGTGTTCTGGGAGTTGGTTTCACCTGTGCTCTGTCTCCAATTACACACATATTTAAAATATCTCAATCTTTTTCTCAATGGAAAATAGGTTGTCTTGGAATAAGGATTCCTTTACATTTTCTTTTTCTTCTTTTTGAAATACGTATATTCTATATCTCCTCTTTTAGTCAATGGGTCCATGGATTTTTTTTTCTATTAAACCTTCCCTTTTCCTTTCCTTTCTCCTTTCCTCTCCCCAGCTCTCTTTTCCTTTCTTTTTCTTTACTCTTCTATGATTTATTCCTATTTTCTTTCTATTGAATTGAAAACAATAAAAACGATGCACTGAATACTTGAAAGATGCTAGGAATCAAGCATTCAAAATGTATGTATCAAAGATGGATGAATTGAATACATGATCCTTGCCTATCACCCATACAGGTTCACTTCAGGTTTGCAAAGATAGTACTAGTTTATCCCTTTTTTCCCCAATGTAGCTATAATATTGTTTCCATTGATTCTTAGAAGTGTCCCAGTGGGAAGATGATGATATGTCCACCTTAGATACTGGAAACATGGTGATCAAGGCCTTGCTATAGCAGGTATAATTGCAACCAATACTTTTATCTTTCATCTCTCCATCACTTCAGCCTTAATAAATTTTATTCACAACTTCATTTAAACAAAAGAATTCAGAGATATTAAACTTTTAGTAATAGATGGAAAATTCCCAACTCTATAGAAATTAATTTAATACTATGTCTTCAAAGCAATCCCTGCATATAAAATATTTTCCCTACGTGAAATGCTGAGATTTAGTTAGGTTTAATTCAGAAAAAAATAATAAATGAATTAATTAAAACATTTATTCCACTTTTAAAGTTTTAATATAGTCCAGTTGTCTTTAATATATTAATTGCCTGAAAATGCATAAGCAATTTTGTTTGTTTTATGTTTTGTTTTGATGTGTTTTACAAATTTGAAGAAAACTAGGTAGTAAACTAAAACTAGAAAAACTAAAGATAGATAAATATAGGGTTGATAAAGAACTTTTAATCTAAACAAGTATTACTTTTATTATTTAAGTAACATTAGATATTTTAATTAAAACATATTTTAAATACATGTATGATTTGTTATTTAGACATCTGTTTCAGATATATCAAAGAAGTTACAATAAATAAGACACAGACTGGTATTAAGTAGTACTGAGGGAGTAAGGGTCACTTTCGAAAGCATGTCACTTGCTAATTAGACACAACTGTTGAAGACTTTACCTCATTGCTGTGGAATTAATCACATTTCTCTGATTCAATGTGAAATACTATCTTCACACACCTTTCAATTATACACAAAATGAAGTATAATTCACATATTTATTAGGAAGAAGTTTACACCCACCATAGTCTTTTGGCTTCCTGAATTTATGCTTCATTAATGTTTATTTGTCTGCCTTTGGTGGTTAGGCATGGCCACCTATGATTTTCAGAGTGAGATGCATAAGGAAAATAAAATCTTAACATCGATTTTTTATTTTTAGAAAAGCCAGAAGCACATCAATCACTATTCCTAGAACATTGTAGTGTTAGAATAAATACATTCAGACTACTATCGACTCATACAATTGATTAGAGAAGAAAAATCTAAAACCTTTACTGAGCTTGCAGGAAGCAAAAATGGAGTCATAGATATAAACGTCTTTTCTCAGATCTAGGAGGCATTCTTATTCCAGAAAAAGTCCTAAGAAAGAAAGAACATGAGAAGCATAGTTGTTCAGCTCACATTAGTTCACATGTCAAAAGTTACATATCAGCATACCTTCTGTTCATTACTGGGGGACATTCAAATGAATAACATTGGTTTTACTATGCCTCTGAGGAGCCCATCAAATCTTGCACATTCCACAGCATGAATATAATTATAGGTTTTATGCGTCAATAATTTGATATAAAATTAAATACATTTCTTAACTTCGTTAAGTAAAACTTATTTTTTTAGGGACACCACACATATTGAGAGGAAGCATTTTTTTTTCATTCATTCAACACATAAACACAGTTAGGTTCTGGTGAGAACTGATGTATGTGTTATGGTTACTGTCCTCTAGGAACTCACTATTGGTTCATTGCTTAGCAAACTATTTGTCATTCCATGTTCTTCAACTTGGAAAAATAAAATAAAATCAGACTTATTTCAAAGATATTGTCAGGAAAATAAACTTTAATACTTAGTGAAGTTATTTAATTTTAGAAAGTAAGTAACCTTTAAAATACAGATAGTCCTCACTTGGCATGGTTCAACATGCATGTTTGAGTCAACACCATGTTGTTAAATAGAAGCAGTCCTCCAGAAAGACAATTTTAATTTCAGGTACTATAGTCTATTAGTTGTGACTAATTGCATGTAGCATAAGTTTTTCAGTATACAAATTATTACATAAATTAAGAAAAGTGCACTAAGATAAGCGACCCATCACTTACAGTTGTGTGCTGTATGACATTTCGGTCAAATGACAGATCACATATACAATGATGGTCCCATAAGACCAAAGAGGAGTTGAAACATTCCTATCACTTAGTGACAGTATGGCCCTCACCAAGTCATAGCACAATATTTTACTCACATGTTTGTGGTGATGCTGAGTTAAGCAAACCTATTGCACTTATTAGGTATATAAAAGTGTAGAAAATATCATCATGTACATATAATTGCATTCAGTACATAATACTTGATAATGATAGCAAATAGCTATATGCGTGGCTTATGTATTTATACATCATATTTTTATCACTATTTTAGAGTGTACTTTACCTAAAAAAAAAAGTTAATTGTAAATTAACAGCTTCAGGCAGGTCCTTCAAGAGGTGTTTCAGAAGAAGGCATTATCATTATTGGAGGTGACAGCTCCATGCGTATTATTGACCCTGAAGACCTTCTAGTGGGACAAGATGCGGAGGTTAAGGACAAGGATATTGATGATCCTGACCCTGTGGAAGCCCAACGAATGCAGGTGTTTCTGTCTTCGCTTAAAAAAAATTAAAACATTTAAAAAAATTGAAATAGAAAAATTTTATAGAATAAGAATATAAAGAAAATACTTTTGTGTGGCTGTGCAATATGTTTGTGTTTTAAACTGTTATAACAAGAGTCAAAAAGTTTTAAAATGAATTTAAAAGTTTATGAAGTAAAAAGAGTACAATAAGCTAAGATTAATTTTTTATGGGAGAATTTTTTAAAAATTCAGTGTAACCTAAGAGGACAGTATTTATAAGGTCCACAGTAGTGTACAGCAGTCTCTTAGGCCTTCACATTCATTCATCACTCACTCCTTGAGCAACTTTCCAGAACAAGTTGCACCCAGAGCAACTTCTAGTCTTGCAAGCCTGCTCATGTTAAATGCCCCACATAGTTATTCCATTTTAAAATATTCTGCAAAATATTTTCACTGTATCTTCTCTCTGTTTAGATATACAAATACTTACCATTTGTTGCAATTGCCTACAGTGTTCAGTACAATAACATGCTGTACAGGTTAGGAACATAGGTTATACCATTTAGCCTAGGTGTATAGCAGTGTATATCACTGAGGTTTTTGTAAGTATACTTTATGACATTTGCACAACAAAATTGCCGAACAACATTTTTCTCAGGACAGAGTCTCATCGTCAGGCAACACATGATTATAATTTCTTTCAAGCACTGCACATTTGACATTAGGTTCACACAGGGACCACAAAGTGTACAGTTGTGTTTCTTTGTGTCCCAGATGTGGAGAGATACTCTAAGCAAAATAATTTAACTTTTCAATACTACTACCATTAGATAATACTCTAGGTCAAAAATTAAATGAATAAAAATATGAACATTTAATTTTTGCCACCAAATGTAACTTTCTCACTCCAGTCTATGGACCTGGAATTTATTTCAATTTTTAAAAATCTTTTAGAATCAGAGGGTACATGTGAGTATTTGCTACATAAGTATATCGTGTGAAGGCAAGGTTTTATACAGAGATTTTGAACAGACTGTCAATGCTACAATCTCTTTAGCTGGATTTTGGAGGAAATATGACATGAAGCATGGAGTAGAAAACATCCAAGCACAGGCAGGAAGTGACAGTGATATGCACACAGTATGCAGTACTTTTACTACACCGTGCAAGTAAGTTTGAAGGATTCAAACAAAACATAGATGGAGTTGTGGAAAAAGTATCTCACCTTGGGAATGTTGATACTGCATCTATTTAAGATGCTAGATACACATCTGAGGCAACTTAGGGAAAGTGAACTTATCAACATAAATGTTTGTGATGAAAAAGACAAAGATGTCCCAGAAGTGACGTGGGCAAAAAACCTTAAATTTAAAGGAATTCTCAGACTATTTCATGACATTGAAAGACTAAAAGATAAATGTTGAAAGTGGATACAGACCTAGAAAAGAACATGGCAATCCATAAGACATAGAAAAGGGGCTCATGCCATATTGCACAGTACACAATAAGAAGGATACCTTTCAATTCGTGATCAAACTGCTATTGACATGTAATTTTTTAAAAGAAGAAAGAAAAATCTTAATGCAAATATTCTTACTGTTTTAAATCACAGCATACAAATTATAAATTAGTATTTATTTGTTTATTTGATTCAAAGGGTATGTGTGCAGGTTTGTTACATAGGCACATTGCATGATGGTAAGGCTTGGACTTCTATTGAGCTCTTCATCCTGTTGGTGGACATGGTCCCTAGTGGGCGTTTTTAAAATTTCTGTATACAATCACAATTGACCTATTTTAATATTTTGTCAAAAGTTGTTTAAAGTAACGCAGCAGTCATCAATTTTCCCTTGGCTATTAAGATCCTTTTAAAAATTACTCTGCTTTCACAGTCATGTTCATTGTGGTACACTACAGTGCAAAGGGAGTTTACATTATTTAAAGCAAAAAAGAAAAGTAGTTGTGAATCAGTACAAAATTTTGGTTTCTATTTATGCTTTTTCTTTTTTGACCTCTGAACTTTTTATTGGTCTCTTGCTCCCGCAAAGGGCACTCTGCTCTCGCTACCTCAGCATCTAAGAACTTTGGTGTCATAAGTCTCAGATACCAATTTGCTGTTCACTATCTTGCAAGTGATGGTCTTTTGCATCCAAATGGAGCTGCTACTGTCCAAGTCATCACTGAGACTGAAGTCCTCCCCGTCCTCCAGCAGGTGGCGGTGGGTGGTGATCTGAGCCTCCAGCTTGACCTTGATGTTCATATTTTTGCTGATTTTTAAATATCTTTTCCCTCCTTCATTTTTTTTCAAGATTGTTTTTGTAACAGAGCAAAGACTATATATACAATGCTAGTCACATAAAAATGTAAAGTGCATTAACAAAATCTAATCAATGATGAATAATATAGTTTTTTGTTTGTTTTCTGTTTTTATTTTAACTAAACGCCAATGGCCTGCTGTGTTAGCTGAGATTCCAAAGAGATGAAAGTATTGAACATTGGCATTAGCAGCTGTATTTCTTTTTGTTTGTGTGCTTTTTTCCTTTTCTTTTCTTTTAATGATGTGGGGTACAATTCAGGGTCAGGTATACAAATATTCATTATGCATGTACCCTTGTTGATGAGGTGTCCCCTCCCTCTCCCGGCAGACTCCCACTACTGCCAATCCCACCCTCACCCTCACTGAAAGTTTCCCACTATTGCCAATCCTTTTCTTATAGTATTAGATAATTGTTCAAGGTCCACTTGTAAGTGAGAACATGGGATCCTCTGTTCTTTGTTTCTGTGATACATCACTCAGTATTATAGATTCTAAGCCCATCCAGGTTGCTGTGAAGTTCACAATTTTGTCCTTCCTTATGGAGCAGCTGTATTTCTAATATTTTATTACAGAAATATCTGGAAGAGGTTTTTAATGTTGGTGAAGATAAGCTACCTCAAAGAAAGAAAAACCTAGACTAAACACTATAAAAATGGACCAAACATGAAGGTACCTAAGAATATAATTTTTGCTTAAGTATTTAATATATATTTTAAGGAAGGTAATATACATGTTAAGTTGTTGCTGTTACTTGTTAGGTGTACAACTTCATTAAATTTGCTTAAGGACATGCCTCAGTTTCTATGTGTGTGTGTGTGTGTGTGTGTGTGTGTGTGTATACATGTGTATGTGAGCATTATACTACATTAATTCATCTAGAATATAAAATTTCTATTTCCAAGCTTCTCAGATGAAGCACATTTAAGTTTTCTTTTGATTATACTTTATTTCAAGACTTGCACAACTGGAAAATAGAAATGGAAATGGAAATGGAGTGCAAGGGAGAATATTTGATAATCATAAGGAAGATATATTCTAATTGCCTGAATGGTGTGAACTCCAGTGCTACCAATTTCTGTAATCACAGATTCCACATAAATATTTAGGCATCTTTGATGACATTTCAACTCTTAAACATTTCTTGAACCATCACTTAACTATACGTAATGGAAAGAATAGCCTTGAAGTAAGAGAACTGTTTTCAGTACATATTCATCACAACTAAATAAGCATGTGGAAATTTGTTTATCTCTTCACTGCATTAGGTGCCAAATGCTTTGTGCCTCCAATTGTTATTTTCTATTGTGCTTTTCAAAAATTTTAATTTATTTTTCCTGACTTTCTGCATCCCATCTTCCTTTTTTTTTTTTGACTTTTTTCCTTCATTATTAGGCTGTCTGCCCCCTTTCAATTTATCTTTGGTTCCATTTGTGAGTGTATTATTACAGTAAAACATAACTTTAGGTGCCTCAAATGTTACAGTGTGGACTGTATTTAAAATAGCACAATTTCTCAAAAGTAATACAGAAATATTGAAAATGCAATATATATAATGTTTTCTCTATACATACATACCTGTGATAAAGTTTAATTTATAAATTAGGCACAGTAAGATATTAACAACCTTATCTAGTAGTAAAATAAAACAATTTTAACATAAATAAATAGCCAGAAAAGTTATGTGGATATGATCTCTCACCTCGTTCTACCATGAGTAACTGAAACCATGGAAAATAGAACTGCAGATAAGGGGAAACTACTGTAATATAAAATGTTCCTACAAGTGAGGTCCTCAGAAACGACAGAAGAAACCTAAAGTCCAGAGTGAACAGAGTCAGCATAACAAAGAAGCACATACTTCAGAAATGATAACTCACTCAACCTAGATGCCCATCAACTGATAAATGGATACAGAATATGTCACACACACACACACACACACACACACACACACACACACACACACACACACACACACACACACACCATGGACTACTATTTGGTCATAAAGGGATAAAATAATGTCTTTTGCAGCAACTTGGATGGAATTGGAGACTGTAGTCCCAAGTGAAGTACCTGAGGAACAGAAAACCAAATACCGCATATTCTCACTTGTAAGCAGGAGTTAAGCTATAGGTCCACAAAGGCATACAGAGTGATGCAATGAACATTGGCGATTCAAGGGGTAGAGGGAGGGAGGGTTGGAAAATTGCCTGTTGGGTACAGTGTGTACTACTCAGGTGATGAGTACACTAAAAGCTGAGACTTCATCTCTGTAAAATTCATCCACGTATCTGAAAATTACATGCACCCCTGAAGCTATTAAGATGAAAAAAAAATGTTTTTAAATGAAATGAAAACAGGCTTGTATCTTCCTACCCTTTTTGGTCCCATTAAAAAAAAAATTATATGGTCTCCCTCTTCCCATAAGCACAGAAAACATTTTACAAGCATTCAACAGCATTATTTTCTGAATGTTGGTTCACAAAACTGTTTGCAGGGCCTGGAATCCCTGGGGAACTGGGGTTAAATTCTGCAATGATTTTGGCACTTATAGGTCGGATATCCTAAAGCCTGGTTTTGAGAGAGCTAATAGGTCTCCTGAGTGCTCACAGAGGTTTGTTAATTAATTTTATTGTTCCATAAAGTGCTTACATCCGTGGATATTTATAGAGTATATGTAGACATTTTTTGAAATATTAAATTTTGTTTTGGTATACTTCTGTGCTTCAGTTTTATTTTTGTACATATGCTCTAATCCCTTGGAATCCTGAAACAAAAGTTACGAAATTCAGGTAGCTCAAAGAAAATTTATTTCCTTAAGTGAAAACACCTAAGAATCGCAAAAGAGAGAGGAGAGAGAGAGAGAGACAGAGACAGAGAGAGAGAGAGAGAGAGAGACTGAACGGCAATTAGAGGTTGCATTCAAGATGTGTTTCTTTTTTGTCAGTTAGTGGGAAAACATGAAGAAACATATGCAGCTAAGTTACACCAGAGACTCATTGCAAAAGAAATGCCACAGCTAATAGAAATGCCAGAAAGCAGGTGGTCCCCAAAGGAAAGACTGGAGCTGGCACTTAAATGCAAGTTGACAGAGATCTGCAGGCTAAATCTCTAACTCATCATGATCAAGTGAAATCCTGACCTTAATTATGAGGTAGGAGAAAACAATTGTGAGTTTAAACTATCTGAATAAAATTACACTGAGTGAAGTTTAAAAAATACAGACAGGAGAATAATATCAACGACAATTCTGAGCACAGTGTAATAAAATAGACCAGGAACACAAGTGTGTTTCCTCTAAAGAAAATATAATGTGGAAAGCATTTTATGCCTATTTGGATCTGCCTGTGTTTCCGGTACAGTTATGTTTTGCATTAGTGAGTACCCAAATCTAGGTATAGCAAGCCCAATATAGGGGAATTTAGGTGGAATGAGTTTACATCCACTCATTCAAAAAAACAGACATTGATTCTTACTATGCTATATAGGATTTTCTTGAATTCATTAGAATAGCCAAAAAGCAATGTACCATGCATCTTATGTGGCAAAAGAGAGATGTGAAATAAGGGAGGAAGAATCAGACTCTTGATTAACCTCTTAGAGTTCTACATTTAATCATGCCAGATTCTAGCAGCCTTTGGAGAGCCATCTCTTAGGAAAGGAGAGTCATAACATCGGAGCCTGAACACAATATACCATCTGAATAGCACTCTTACCAGTATTACAATCCTCATTTCTCTACCATCTTTTCATCACACTAACATGGAAAATGCTAATTGCTGGGTAACCCTGTGCCTGTACTTCAGCTGTGAAGCACTGCTGGAGAAAGTCAAATAAGTTCGATTATAAATTTCTTGATCAGTATTTCAAATGGAATCAAATTGGCAATTCTGTTCTATTCTTTTCCTATAACTCACCCTTCATAATTGGCACATGTGCGTGCGTGCGCGCGCACACACACACACAAACTTTGGTCTTAACTTTCAGGACTTTTTTCCTCCCATCAAATTATGAAATCTTGCTTTATAGAAGATGTACAATAAATGGCCCAGGAACTTTCCAATGCAATCATGTAAAATCATCTGTATCTGTAAACACCCTGTCCTCTTTTCTTCCTGTTGTGAGAGGAAAATTTCTTAATAATGAATGTTCTGTTAAGTCCAGTGTATACTATTCTTATTCAATATTACATTACTGAAGTTTTTCTTTCTCTTTTTACATCTTACCTCTGCTTGTCACCTGAATTATTCCTATTGACTTTTAGACATACTCAAGTCTTTGCCGTTGGAAGCAAACACACTTCACCATATTCTCTTTTCCCCTCATTCTTCTCCAGCTCTGTTGCTTTCTATTCTTCTTAGCCAATATTGTAGAAAGATTTCTAATAAATTCTGTCTCCATTTTTTCAACTCACTCTCATACCATTATTCTCTATGCACTATTAATAGTAAGGATGTAAGTCCAGCTGCTATAATGAGTGATTGCCTGAACCCGCGGGTTCGAGACCCGCCTGGGCAGCGAGACCTCATCTCT
>NW_007259741.1:812772-940317 GCF_000164805.1 Carlito syrichta
TGCACTCCAGTCTGGGCGACAGAGTGAGACTCCAACTCAAAAAAAAAAAAAAATTAACAAAGGATTAAATAAAAGTGAATTATCTTTCTCTTGTAAAACTGAAGCTGGTGTGACAGTATCCTTCTGATAAAATTTAAAAACCCATGCTCTCTCTCTCTCTCTCTTATTGCTCAGACATTCATAAAGTGCTGTCTTTAACTGCATGGTCAAAGATAGGGAGATGTTATGTCCACATGTCGTGTCCAAATTCCAGTACTGAGCAAGTAGAAAGGAAAAAGGAAAGGCATTACTAGGAAATTCAGTCATATTATCTATACATTTGCAATATGATCATATTTAGTTGCAATGATAGTTGGGAGAAGTTGGCTTAATTTTGTAGGTGCAAAGATAAAAATTGGAGGCTCTATTATTCTGTAGGGGAAGAGGAAAATGGATATTAGAAGGCACACAGCAGAATATGTGGAATATTCTAGTTTATATTTCCATCACTCCTCCAAAATAACTCTAATGTTGGTGATCATATTAATAAATCTTAATTCAGTGGACATTTATTTTCATCATTCTCTTACAGCATCTCTCAGCAACAAGCAAAAGTTTATTCTCTTTTTAAAGTATTTGCTTAGCTCAACTTCTGACGCAGCAGTCTCTATGTTCCCACTGACTTCTCTGTGAAATACGCTGGAGATTCTGTGTCTTCTATCTGTGAAGTACTGGAGATCATTATAGGTAATATAGACTATTCTTTTTTTTCCCATGGCATTCTACCTTCAAAAAAAGCTCACATATATCCCTGGTTTCAAACACTACCTGTAATAAAAGTTTTCATATAAGCATATTTCTCCTCTTTGCTTCCCTGACTTATACCATCAAAACCTGGGCATCTTTCAATGTTTCTCATCCCAGTTAATGATACCAATATGCTTTCAGGTAGAATGAATCCAATGCCTAACATAGTTTCTAGTTTACAGTAGGCACTCAGTGCATATTTTTGAAAGAATAAATAAATTAATCCACGAACACATGAGATGACTCTCTACCCAGAAGAATCCTTTCTGTAACACTATGCTCCACATTGTACTTATTAAAGTGATAAAATTAAGGCCTGGAGAGATAAAATTATTTCACAGGATTATATAATATAACTAAAAGAAGCAAACAGATTCAAAACAAGATCTATCTGTCCACAGGTCTATGGTCTTTCCACAATATTGTGCCATCTATTCCTAATAATCCGAAAGAGGACAGTGGACGAAGAGAGAGGAAGAGGAGGAGGGTGTGGAAATACATTTTGTAATGTGTTGTATATATAGGAAAGAAAGGAAAATAATGTAAAATTTTGAATTTGAGTCATTGGGAGAAGAGTGGTGCTGTAAAAAGAAAGATAGTGAATTCAGGTTTTTTGACAGAATGAGTTTGCTAAAATTCTTGAAGATTTTCAAAGGATATCTGGAAGAGTCTTTCTAAATATACATTCTAAAAGTGAGAATTGGAATCCCAATATAGGGTTAAAAATGCCAGTAGAGAAAGTATTGAGAGAAAAAAACAACCACCTTTCTGAGATTTTATTTTTCTGATGCTTCTGGCCTCTTTACACATGCTGACTTAAAGGTCACACAGCATAGTTCGTCACAGAGTACTGGCCATTGCATAGAAACATTTTTTAACTTCTGATATCAGTGGCCCACAATCTCCTCTGACTGTGATTTTCAGAATATTAACTATCCTGTTCCTCTCGTGATCCCTATGGGAAGAGGATTTATTCTTTGTGATATCACATTATTCTCTCTTTATATTGTTGGTAATAACTGTTATTACATATATATGTGTGTGTATGATTTTTCTGAGTCTTTTAAATGAATGTTCGATCTAGTAGAGCTGAATTATTGAAATGCCTGTTATCCTCACTTGAATGTGTATATTGGCCATTCTCACACTTTTTTTCACTTTTTTCTATATTCTGATGCAGAAATTGTTTGGGGTTGTCACAAGATTTTGACAATCTCTCTGCTGCAGATATAAGAGACTGTTAGAAACAGGGAGGAAAAACATTGATGAAGCCTGAACCCAAGTGTGAGTATTGCCATTGGAAGACTAAGTGGATCATTTGATCATGTTGAGTTCACAGCAGAATCTTCTAAAATGGAAGTTTCTTGGTGGTTGGGAACATATCATAGTCATTTAGTTTATTTTATTCTGCAATTAGTCTAGTACCTGGTACATAGAAAGCACTTAACATTTTTGGTGGGCTGAAATGCACTGTGATAGTCAAACATCTTATATCTCACTAAGAAATAGATATAACTCAAAGTCCAATTTCTACTCAAATAGAAAAATAAATTAACTTTTGCCTTAATCATGATTTAAGACTTGAAAAGTTTTGGCAAAATCTCTTAAAGGCCATGGAACAAAATGTTTATGCTATTAGCAGTTACAACACTAACTTCTGGTACCAGTATTTTCTTTGGAAAATATAATTGCAAAACTAACACACACACACACACACACACACACACACACACACACACACACACACACAATACTGAGCACAGTCAACCAGCTTCACACTGTTGCAAAATTGGAAAGAGTCTTGCTGTTCAACAAAGTGCCACACAATTTATCACGATTATTGTAGTGATTGTGCCTGCCTTTAGGGAAAATCCAAAGCAGGACTGGGTATTATACTACCTCCGTGTGATCTCTGCAGGCAAATATATCACCATGTGGCAGAATGCCATGCTGAAACAAACTGCCCTGCACAAGTCTGAAAAATGATAACTTTTAATCCCTGTAAGATGTATGATGGTATAACACTTTAACTGTTTTCCATTCCCTGGTTTTTAAAGCAATTATACTGTAGGCTGCAGGGCACATTGTTAGATGCATTTTTCTATCTTCAAAACTTTTCTTTCCCTATTACATATTTTTTCCAACATAAACATTTTAGAAATTGCTATGGTAACTTAGTATGAAGCACAGAAGTTGTAAAAGCAACTAGAAACTAGAACGTACTGGTTTTGAAAGCAAGAAATAGTTGTTTAGTCTAGAATTCATTTCTGAATAAATAACCCTCTCTCATGAGCACTTATACACTCTCTTAATAAAAATTACTTTAGTGTAATTTCAGTGTATCTTAATGAACTTGAATTCTGAAACTTTTCATCAGATCATTACATTTATAAAGGATGCATACTAAGTGTTTTGAAATTCTTAAATTTCTTAACACCACTATAATACTTTTCCCCACAAAGTAATCTATGATTGAAAAGTATTTGCAGATTCCCATTAAATTTTTAAGGATTCTACACAGAAAGGAGGTCACTTGTAAACATATTTAATTTTACTTGAGTTGTATTTTTATAGAGTTCTATCTTTGTCTTTATCATCATAAAATAGGCAAAAATTTATGAAAGCTAATATATTTGTACCAGTGAGTTCAGGAAAACAACACTTTATTAACGCGCAGATAGTAGGAGTTTCCTAGTCTAACTCATGAAAGTTAAAAAAAAAAGTATTACTCCTTCTCCAGCCCCTCTATGTGTCTTAAGTTTGTGACTCAGTAGAAGTGAAAGCTAACTATATGCCATGAAACTTCAAGTCTATTGTAATAAGTTGACATGAAAAAATTCCTGCTCCGGAGAAAAACTTGAATTAACTGAGGTCATCAATTTGAAAGTAGGAAAGTGGGTTAATATATTAACCTTTGATCTCTACAGTTAGGTTCATTTGTCTAACATCCATGCCTTCTTCAGTCTCCTTCACAGTGTCCACAGTTCTATGACTCTTCACAGGCATTCTTTTTATTATTCCTTCATGTATTCAAAAGATGATTGAGCACCTCTAAGTTTTGGTACTGGGTGAACCAAAAATTTGGGTAATGAGGCATTGAATACATAAATTTTACAAATACAGACTGAAAATTGCCATCAGTTATTTGAATGAAGTAATAGGAGTAATAGGAGACAAAATAATTATAGAGGTATATTTTAGATTGGGTGGTTCACAAAAGCCATTGACTATCTGATATAAGCCTAGAAATGTCCCTGTTAATAGCTTAGAAGCAGTTATTTATGTCAGAATGCAAACATGTTTTCTCTAAGTGCTAAATCAGGACATTGCATTTTCAAAGACTGCTCAACATGTTACTATAATTGCTATACTGGCTTTTTCCTCTTTTAGAGAAAAAAATTACCTATATCAGGGCCAAAGAGAATCCCTCAAGGAAAAAAAAAACAAACTAAACTGCCATCAGAGTGAAATTTTCATATCATGTAATAATGCATTTTCCCCCGACCCTGAGTTTGCAGTATCACTGTCTCTCTACTCAAATAGCGGCCTTGGTCTCAGACTGTCAAAATGTTTTTTTTTTTAATACTTCTAAAAAGACGGTGAAGAATATTTCTTCAAACAAATACTCCTTACATTTTTGGTATTACTAATAATGTCCATTACTACTCCACTCAACAAAATAAAGCATTGAGTGTATTATATGTAAACTCAAACTGCATATTTCTCCTTTTCTTTGTCCCCTCAATGCACTTGCCTTAAATCCAAGGATAACATTGTTACTACATTGCCTGTCAGAGTTTGGTGATAAAAAGTTATCTTAGGTGCCATCTGCCAAATGAGTAATTTTCAAACTATGAAGGGTAGTCAGGAAGGACCATTGGTTCCCTCTCTCCCTCTTTCAAAAAGGACCTCATATCTGATTAGGATCTGATTAGTGACTTGTATGAGAATTATTGAAAAAAATGTTCTGGGCTCTATAAAAATATGAAATTACTAATTCACTTTGCTGTATCATGGTTTGTTTAAACAAATGAAGGAACTGAAACAAAGATTTTCTTTCCCAAAATCAGAAAGGTAATTTGTGACTTATAATATCAGTAATCGCTGTATCCATGCTCTCATTACTTTTTACTTGGCCCAAGATAAGTTTTTGCTTGCAGACAGTGCCTTCAAAATGTGACAAAAATGATACAAGGATGGGGATATAAAAGTTGTGCCCCAAATCAGAATTCCCTTTCACTCAAAGTTCACATATTTAACCTTGTGCTGTCTCTCAGGATTATCCCAAAATAAAATCCTTCCAATAAAGCACAATCTCATTGGATGTGCAAGGAAAAAAATATTATAAAAATTCACTATGAAGTCATATACTTCTATTACAAGTCCAGAAACAGAACAAAGGAAAGCAAAAAAGACAGTAAGCTAGATGCAGCCATCAAGTTGTTTCACTGTGCTTTTATTCTTTCTGAGACTCAACTAATTAAGAGGGCTCAGCACCTGTCAGAGACTTTAAAAAAAGAGTAAAAGGTCTAGTTAGAATGTTAGAGCCTAGAAATCTTAAGAGAATCACCCAAACTGACACCGGAAATACTGCTGGGCAACTCAAAAAAAGCCAGCTTATTGACCAAAATCGCTGAAACCACCAAGCTTGTGACAGTTTAGTAAAGGTAAAGAATTTATCCTTGATAACCTCAAGCAGCTATTTGTTCTGTTACTATCAGGAAGTGATAATAGATGGAGACATGGTCACTGCTATTTAGATCTCAGAGCATAGGAGACTTTGAATCTGTTTTTGGTGAGTGGTTTGTCACAGGAATAAGGAAGTCAAAAACAAAGAAATAAGATAAATACTTGACAAGTTTTTCAGAATGCTTACATTAAATTGAGATTAGTCATTCAAAAACAGTTTGAATTAATATACATTTTTCATAATAAAACTTTGATTTCCAAATTACTTCTAATATATATTCCATCTTATTTCTAAAATGCTTTCAATATACTTGTATTTTTAAAATATTTTCAATGTTCATTTTTATTGCTCATATATTATAAAAATTGATCTCTGCTATCTTAAAAGCAAAACAAAATCTTTATATCCTCTTGAGATATAATCCTCTCACTTTCCCTGCTACTGTTCTTATTTTAGGTTTGAGTTTTGTTTTATTTAAAGTTTGGTTAGGTACACACACGCACACACACATACACATACACACACACACACACACACACACACACACACACACACACACACTTTAGCAGGCTAAACTATCCAAATAAAATTTGCTGCAACTTTTGTAGAATTTGATTCTGAAGCTACACAAAGTCAATATCTAAGATGCCAAAGCTTCCACACCATATTATTGCAGTGTAACTTCTCTCCTTCACATACATATTTAAAATCTGCTGTTCTTGTCTCAGTTTTATACTTCAGTCATTATATAACACTTTCCAACTTTCTCTGCCATCTGCAAAGTGATAACTTAATTTCCTCTTTTCCTATTTGGATACCCCTCATTTCTTTCTCCTGCATGATTGCTCTGGTCAGGACTTCCAGTCCTATGCTGAATAGGAGGGGTAAGACTGGGCATTGGTATATTGTCCAGTTCTTAAGGGGAATGCTTCCACCTTCTGCCCATCAAGTATGATGTTCGTTGTAGATTTGTCAGAAATGGTTCTTATTATTTTTTAGAAATGTTCCTTCAGTGCCTAGGAATGTGAGGGTTTTTATCAATTCACAATAGCAAAAATATGGAACTAACCCAGACGCCCATCGAAAGTGGACCAGATAAAGAAAATGTGGTACTTATACCTGATGGAATACTACATAGCAATAAAGAAGAATGAAATTCATGTTCTTTGCAGCAATATGGATGCAGCTGGAGACCATCACTCTAAGTGAGATATCACAGAAGCAAAAAAATGAACGCCGCATGTTCTGACTCATAAATGGGCCATGATCACTGGACACATGAGCACAAAGGTGGAAGCAACATATGCTGGATGGTGCTAAAGGAGGGAGGAAGAGGGTGAGAAAAGATAAGAAACACACAATCTCACACTGGGCAGTTCATTACCAGGGGGAGAGAGAGCTTGCTAGAAGCCCAAATCTCATCTGCATCCAATTTACTTATGTGGTAAATCCTTGCATATGCTCCATAACTCAAATAAAATAAAACAAAGAACTTAAAAAAATTATCTTCTTAAACTAAAAGTTCTTTGAAGGCAGAGATTTTGGACTCATGTTTATAACTTTTGCAGTACCCACAAAATGATATACTGGTGGCTGATACTTTGTTATTGTTGGCTTGTTTGATTTAAAACATTTTTTAGGAAAATGAAAATTTTTTATCTTTTGTACGTTTAAAAGTCTCTCTATCCACATGAAAACAAAAAGGACAGTCATATTATTAGTGTGTCAGGTAGAAGGAAATTACCAGAATCCCTTCTGCCTTTCAAATTTTTAACTGGATTGAATTGAATATCCCATGAATTAAGAGAATCTCATGAAGTAAAAACTTCACATTCTTCCAAAATAATGTGTTCGTTTTTAAAAGATATTCTTTCTCTAGTATAATTATGTTCATGTCATATACCTTCTGGTTAGCCTTCATTTTCTTACAAATTTTGTATTAACATTAGCAGAACATTAGTACCCCCAGACCCTTTTAAATATATTTTTGGCATCTCAGAAATTATTAGGTGAATAAGGATTCTCCTTAAAGTTAAAGCATTAAATTACATTTTTACTGATATAGTAACATAATTTAAATGAAAATCATAGTTTAATATAATTTAGTATGAAAACCTCAGTTGAATTGGGCTAGGGGCATTCTTTAACTTCTTATCCAATGCATGAGGTTTCTAGAGAGTTTCTCCTCTACCCAGAATAACTTTATGCTATAATACAGTACAGTGAAGCATAGCGTGAAGCTTTTGGCTTCTGTCTCACATCAGGTTTTTTTTTTACTCTTTATTTCAAATGAAATTACAAAGTACTAACAATATTTTATGCATTTTTTCCTATACCTTTTAAATAAGTTTCACCATTTATGTATATTTGTTTGAAAATTCGGGGATTACAGATGCAGGCTTGTTATGTAGGCATATTGTGTGATTGATGGTGAGGTTTAGACTTCTATTGAACCCATCACCCAAATAATGAACATGACACCCGATAGGTAGTTTTTCAATCGTTCCCCTCCTTCCTTCTTCCCTTCTTTGGGAGTCCCCAGTGTCTGTTGTTCTCATCTTTATAGTCATCAGTACCCAGTGTTTAGCTTTCACTTATGAGTAAGAACATGCAGTTTTTGGTTTTCTATTTCTGTGTAAATTTGCTTAGAATAATGACCTCTACCTGTATCCTCATTGCAAAGAACATAATTTTGTTCTCTTTTATAGCTGCATAGTATTCCATGCTATATATGTGCCACATTTTATTTATCTAATTCATTGTTGATGGGATGGATGCCTAGGTTCGTTCCATGACTTTGCTATTGTGAATAATGCTGGGCTAAACCCATAAGTGCAAGTATCTTCTTAGTAGAACAATTTGTGCTCCTTTGGGCATATACACAGTTGTGGGATTGCTGAGTTGGGTGGTAATTCTATTTTTAGCTCTTTGAGCAATCTCCAAACTACTTTCCACAGAGTCTGAACTAGTTTGCATTCCCACCATCAGTGTATGAGCATTACTTCTTCTCTGCAACCTGGCCAACATCAGTTGTTTTTTTGGCTTATTTACTTATTTATTTTCGAGTAGGAGTCTTACTCTGTCACCCAGGCTAGAGTGCAGTGGCACACTCACGGCCACCACAGCCTCTACCTACTGGGCTCAGGAGATCATTCCACCTCAGCCTTCCAAGTAGCTGTAATTACAGGCATGTGCCACCACGCCCAGCTAATTTTTTGATGTATTATAGAGACGAGGTCTTGCCAAGTTGTCTAAGCTGTTCTCAAATCTGTGGGGTCAGGCAATCCTCTCACCTCCACCTCCCAAAGTGCTGGAATTACAGGGATGATCCACCACACCTGGCCTATTTTTTTTTTTGATGTTTTAATAACAGCCATTTTGACTAGTGTGAGATAATATCTCATTGCAGCTTTGATTTGCAGTTCTCTGATGAGTACTGGTGTTCAGCATGCTTTCTTGTGTTGTTGGCTGCTTGTATGTCTTCTTTTTGTCTTTGTCTACTTTTCAATGAAGTTGTTTGCTTTATTTCCTTGTCAGTGAGTCTATGTTCTTTATAGATTCTATTGCTAACACATTATATTCATTAGCATAACTAATTTTAGACTGAAACAAACTTGGTATTAAATGAAGACTAGTGCTGACCAATGATCTGATATACTGCCCACTAGTTTACTTAATCATTTTGAGCTTGATTTCCTACCTCTAAAATAGGTTATCTGAGGATGCCAAGCAAAAAGAACACATTTATTGAACAGCACCATTAAACTGTGTTGTCAGTAACAAGATTTTTAAAATCTGGCAATGAGTTTGCCATGAATTTATGTATAAATATTTGATTTCAAAATGTGGGAGTACCCAAATCTCACCATTGCACAAGAGACCTATGTAACAAATTTTCACCCCTTCAATCTGAAATAAAATAAACTCAAAAAATAAACAAATGATAAAAAATAGAATGTGGGAGTAAATTTCAAAAACATGAACAACTATGTTGAAAAATGCTGCTTTGTTATAATAATAGGGGAAGAACTTTAGTAAGAAAACATGTCTGTAGCTGGAGATTTATGTTCTGTTCACTTTTCACTGGAGTAATTATGATTCTGTTTCCCCATTAGTGTGTGTGCTGCCTGGAGACAATGGCTATCTTAGCCATGGCCACATCTCCAATATTTAACATAGTTTTAAACACATAGTAAGAACTCAGTTTATTGAATTAATTAATAATCTGTAATTCAATGAGCCAGAAAATACAAAGTTCCCATACCCCAACACTTGCTTAAAGTAAAGGAACAGCATGGAGTTTTATGAAAGTCTGAAAAAAATGCTTTTGGGTGTATGTTTCAAAATGCTTTGGAAATGAACAGATACATCTACTGGCTATCACTGATCACCAAACTCCAATAACTACATGAAACATGGATGCCCAGAATAAAGATTACTTTGTTCAGCCTCTGTAACTCTCTGAGTAAGTTCTTAACAATGAGCCAATTATTACCTTAAGTGGCAAACGCAATATTTGGGAGGTATCTCTAAGTGAAGATGATGAACCTTATCCTACTCTTTCCTGCTTTCTGGTGGTCATTTTGTTAATATAATCATTGACGTAAATAAATCATTTGGAACAACAAAATGACTTTGGGAGTGGAAGTCATGCATGTCAGTAAAAAATAGAAAGAACCAGTATTTCTGAGTTCTTCGTGGAGCAAAGTTACCATACTGGTCCTGGACAGTTTGTGTATAGACTTTAATTTAAGGGGGTGTCTTAGTCAAGTTTGTGATGCTATGACAAAATACCTGGGACTAGGTAATTTATAATAAACAGAATAGAAATGTATTCACTTATAGCTGTGGAGGCTGGAGAGTACAATATCAATGTGTCATCATCTGAAGAAGGCCTCCTTGCTATGTCAACACATGGTAGAAGGCAAGAGAAAAGGAGAGAGAAAGAGACACAGAGAAAAAGAAAACGGAAAGCACATGAGGGGACTGAATTTTCCTTTCTCTACTGATACCAGTTCCATTCATAAGGGTGGAACTGCCCTGGCCTAATCACCTCTTAAAAGTCTCATTTCTTAACATTGTTACAACAGCAATTAAATTTCAGCTTGAATTTTCAAGGGAACAAACATTCAAACCATAGAAGTGGGTATTGATTTCTATGCTGCTTAAACCAAACTTAACCATGACAGTAACAACTAACTACTTTGGGTTCTGATAAACTAAGTTAGTTGATCTCATCTGTGACCAGATTTTAGTTAAACTTTCATTTATGTTTTTAAAAAGTGTGTATAATCAGCTATTGCTATACTTATAAAGGAAATATAGTGAAAACAGACTTGTAAGAAGCAGATAGACTTACAGCAATTTATTAACTAGCTGTGTGACTATGGGCAAGTTATTTAAACCCCACTTGAACTCAGATGATCCAATTATTTTCCCTTGTGTCAATACTTTTAATGTTGTGTACAACAAATTATAGTTAAAAGCTGACTTTGACCAAGATGCAGCCCTCTTTCTATGAAGAGGGCACAGTGTTACAGTAAACCAAGTTTATATTCCACCATCAAGTGTGGTTATCCCATTACTTCACCTTGTGACAGGTCATGAAAAATATTTTCAGATTCAATTGTCTCATAATTACCCCTTAAAGTATGAAAGGTGTGAGCTTGAAAGAAATGAAAGATGTTGAACATGCTACACTGTCTTGAAATCCATTTATAATTTCAGTGGAGCAAATAAACCCTGAATGTTTCTCAGTGTGGAAAATTTCATGTTATCTTTGTTGGGTCAGAAATTTTTTTCTGATAATCAAGAGGATGACTAGGCAACATTTCATTTTTTGCACAAAGAAAAATCTTTCTGAAGAAGACCACGATTTTCAAAAGGTCCACTTGCTGAAAGTTCAGTAACTGGAAGAGTGTCCTTCAGTTGAGACACAGGTCCTCTGATGTTCATCATCAGTTGCTCTGCAAACAGCCCTCAGTCCCATTAAATTCAGCTGACTTCACCCAGAAGACTAAATTTTAAAAGGAGAGAATTGGATTATTGGGTAGACTAATGATAGGGAATTTAGGTTTGTCCAACCTTCATGATAGAAGAGAAACATGAAGTAAGAACCAGGTAGCCAGTTCCTCCCTAAAGATCAGATGCTGAGCTGGCATGAGAAGGGCTGGCCTTCCATGAACCTGAAATAGGAGACAATGAGAACCTGTTATCTTTTTGCTGAGTAAGTTTCTCACACATTTTTATTTTGCAGGGATATGATTTTGGTTCACAACTGTGAATGCGGAAATGCCAGGGTCCAGAAGCATAAAATATTCCCACTCTAAGTATGGTTTTAACTATGCTCCTCAAAGAACTCATGGCTCTACCACAATATTCAACCTTAGCACTTCTTAGCCCTTCAAATACTGTAGAATTTAAAAGGCAGTGGAGATATGACATGCAAAATTAGTTAGGATCTAGTCAAGAGACATAAAGCTAACCACTTGTTCTAATAGTAGAGGATGATTTTTTAATATACTAAACTTCCCTAATACAAATTATTTATTGAAGTTGAAAAGAATAAAAGGAAAAGGGGGGATGACAAAGTATCATGAAATAACAGTGGAGAGAAATCAGCTGTAACTCTTCTTGGGATTATTAAAACATAAATGCTTGGAGGAGGGTTCCTGTGGGGCTGGACTCGGACTTTTCAGGAGCAAATGCTGACCAGCTGCTAGTGGAAGTCCCAGAAGAGACCATAATAAGGCTGGGTCTATAAGTGTTGAGAAAAACTGGAAACAAGAACCAACTGCTAATGCTTAGTGAAGAAGTAGTGCTTAGGTGATGCTGAGAGGAACAGAAAACAAGACATAGCAACTGTCTCTTCTTACTCCCCCAGAATTTCTGTTCCCTAGAAGTAGAATCTAATAGAAAAGCCAAAAACATTATTTGTAGACTCTTCACCTTCATATTTCAAACCAGAATGTGTAAGCGGGAGGAGAGATTTAGAGCCGGGAGACAATGACTTAGTAATTGGCACAGAGGAGGTGTGAAATTATAGACGAAGATATAACATGGGAAGAAGATTCATATTTTATGAAGATATGAGGCTTAATTTAGATCAGGTTTTCTAAAAAAACATTAAAAAATTCTCTCTCTTTAATCAAAAAGAATATATGAGTTATTTTAAAAAGCTTCATTTTTCCCCCGAGGGGGGGAAAATCTGAAGAATATTAGTTCTGAATTTTATTTCAGAAGAAAACTTTATACAAGGCTGTGAATTAATACATCTCATTTTTAAAAGATATTACTGATTAAAAAGTTAAAGTCATAAATCTTATTTAAGCTAATTATTGTCAGCTCCTTTATGCAGAAGTCTATACAGAAGATCTTGAATATTAACATTCCTGGGGGGAGGATGCCCTTTTCTTTAATTGTAAATTAATTGGCCTAACTAGATAAATCCTCTCAGTTCTAAAATTCTAATTTCTCTACAGGAGAACACAGGATACAGTATAAGAAAATTATAAAACATTCTGTTCTATAGTTCATTTTAACCCTCCATATCCTATTTATTAATATTTATTATGTTGAGTACTCAGTTTCAGGAGCTTCAGAAAGGTAGTCGAAACATGCATTGAGAAGAATAGACAGATACCTTAACACCTCCTGTTTTTCTATTTCAGTTTTCCTGGGCAAAATAGTCTCAAGGAGTTTTCTCCTCTGTGATGCATTTTGTTGCTAATTAATTTCTTTTGAACTATGACTCAACTGCACTGAATCCTGTCAAAGATTGTTTTTATCCAGAAACAACTCAGAAAAAAGAGGAAAGGTTTTAGGGCATAATCCAAGTAAGAATGATGCCTTCAGAGCTGACATTCCCTGAGATGAAAGATTAGATATAAATAGATATGCAACTGTGTCATTATATAGTTATACTAATCCCAGTTTTATATAGTCATATAGTTATCATTAAGTCAGATTATAATATATTATCTTCAATGCTTCATGACTCACAGGTGCCTGTCCCATCAGATGTCACCTTGGGCACATATTTTTTTAAAAAATTAATGTATTTGTGATTGTATTTTACTATACCGGGCAGGTCAGCACCTTTAGAAGTCATATTTGGATTTGGGGAGAAAAAAGATGGCAGTGGAGCCAGTTGGACTGTGCAAGTCCCTGTGTGAGTGAGCATATTAATAAATTTTCATTCATGTGTGTTTGTAAGTGGGCATGTGAATGGGGATTCGGGAGCAAGTGGCCAGGGCTTTTGTGGTAAAGCAGCTGGTGCCAGCACTGCTCTGCTTGAACTGAGAACTTCTCAGATGCAGAAGCTGGGCACCCAAACTTTCCCTGGAGAGAAGCTGCCAGGAGTGATGACCATTGCCAGACTACCTGACCACTATGATGTCAGGCTGCACACTGGCAGAGAAGGTTGTGGAGGAAGTGCAGCGAAGGAGCCAGAGTCAGAGTCCCACCAGAGAAGATGACACAGGTACCCCATCACCATCTTGAAAACTGAGCAGGGAAGTGTTCCAGCTTTCTCACCATGGGGCAACAGACTCACTCTTTGTGACCAGTGAATTAACTACTCAGAGGTTGATCATGACCCAAAGGGAATATCCTGAAACCACAAACTTCAGAGGGACAGGATGAGTGCAGAGTCTCAGGCACTCCACCCCCTACCCTGATCCAGTTGTGGAACAAAGGGTGCAACCAGAAAAGGACAAGGAAGACCCCTCAGGGATCAATGGTGAGTCCAGGGCTGACCCAACCCCCTACTCCCAGCAATCCTCTGAGCAGCAGACCCACATGGTTGGGACATGACAGAAGGATGAACCTAGGTGGAGTCTGGATGACAGCCATGCTAGGAGAACGCTACTCTGGGATAAGCCTGACTGGGGTGCCAGCCACCAGCACCTGGGGATGGAAAATCTTGCACCTCCCCACTGGAGAGGATCCCCCTGACCTTAAAAGAGCAGGAGGAAAGGACTGTCACCCCAACCGCTCCCACTAATCCCCCCCCACCTCTGGACTGCACACTACCAGGAGGATTGTGAATGAGCCTAGAGTCCCACGGGAGATGGAAGACAGGCTTACCTGTGACCAGCTGAGAGAAATAATTACAGAATCTGCCACAAGAGGGCAATTAGTGCCCCCAAATTCTCTTTTAATCGCTTTTGTTCTGGTTTAGAATGTGTGTGTGTGTGTGTGTGTGTGTGTGTGTGTGTGTGTGTGTGTGTTTGATTTACACTCCTTCCACCTTTTCTTTTTTGTTTTGCTTTTGTTTCAGTTTAGTGTGTGTGAATGTGTATGTGAAGGTTCAATTTGCATTCCTCCCCCCTTTATTTTCTTCTTCTTCCTCTTTTTCTTTTGTTTGTGTGTAAGTGTCTGTGTGTGTGTTCAGTTTCCTGGGGTTTTTGTTTGTGTGTGTGTGTGTGGGGGGGGTTATATGTTTTCTTTTCTGTTTGTTTTGGTTTTAGCTTCTTGTTTGTTTTCTTTTTGTCTTTTTTTGTTCTTATTTTTACCTTTGTTTTTCCATGGTTTATTTTATTTTATTATTATTTCAGTCTTTTCTTTTTCATTCTACTTTTCTCTGTTCTCCTCATTGCTCTTACTTTCTCTTGAACTCAGGGGGTCATACACATACCCATGCACTGTCATAGAGAGTGGTGGTGGGGAGTGGGTCTCAGGAACCCAAACACCAGTTCTTGAACACCATGATTTGCAAGTAGTTTCTGAATCCTAGCTCCCCACCCTTCACCTTATTCAACTCTCAAAACTACAAGAAACAGCAGAGCTTTCCACTCCCCCGCCCTGTCTCAAAACAGACAAATCTGGAGGCTCTGATCAGGGAAGAAAAGAGGGCTGAGCAAAAAATGGACATGAAATCACTGCCCACTACAATTGAATAACAGAATTAAAAAGAAAATGAAGAGATCTGTTGCAAATGAGGAAAAAATCAACAGAAGAACACAGGTAATTCCCAGTGTACCAAAGAGGCAACACATGAAAAATAAGACCTCAGAGTCCAAAAGATGAAAATCACTTACAATTGACCCTAGACTACAACAGAGATTAAGGGATGGATGGAAAGAATGAAAAAGACTGAAGAAAGACAAGA
Organism: Carlito syrichta; assembly: GCF_000164805.1. Taxonomy (NCBI): domain Eukaryota; kingdom Metazoa; phylum Chordata; class Mammalia; order Primates; family Tarsiidae; genus Carlito; species Carlito syrichta. The sequence goes on from NW_007259741.1 coordinate 828,360, forward strand.
TGTAACACTGAAATAACTTGTAACAGAGATTTTGGCCATTAACAACTTCATCCTGGAAATAAATAACAAGATGACAAGCATGGAAAGCAGAACCAATTAAGCAGAAGTAAGAATCTGAGGACTTGAAGAAGAAAACTTGGAATTAATCCAGTCTGTTAAAAATATAGAAAGAAAACTCAGAAAGAAGAACAAAGCCTCCAAGAGATGTGTGATTATATCAAGAGGCCAAACTTACACCTGATCAGTATCCTAGAAGAAGAAGGGGAAACAGAGAACACCTTGGAACAAGTATTTCAGGAGGTTATCCAAGAAAACTTTATTCATCTCATCAGAGATGGGGCCATCCAAACACAAGAGATTCAGAGAACCCTTGCAAGAAATCAAATGAGAAGACCAACCCCTAGACACATTGCAATTTGCCTATACAAAGTAGGTATAAAAGAAAAAATCCTAATGGCAGTGACATAAGAGGTCAGACTACCTACCAGAGAAGACTAATCAGAATAGCAGCAGACTTATCAACAGAAACACTATAAACTAGAAGGGACTAGAGTCCAATTTTAAAAGTCCTCAATGATAAACAATTTAAACCAAGAATTTCCTACCCAGTCAGGCTTTATCAGTGATGGAGAATTGAAATCCTTCCCAGAGATCCTATGCCTAAAATACTATGCTGCTTCCAGACCAGCTCTACAGGAGACACTCAAGAAGGTATTAAGTACAGAAAAAAAAAAGAAAGAAAAAAAACATGCAGTTCCCATCAATTCAGGAAAATATGGGATCAACACAACACACCTCATGACTGCAAAATTGAAAACACACACATATATCAACCCAAAAGTTAAGAGAAAACAAACAGTCTTATAATAGCCTCATGACAAGGATAAACCCTTACAGCATAAAAAAGCATGACCCAACAATATGCTGTCTCCAGGAAACACATCTCACTGCAAAGGATGCCCACAGACACAAAGTTAAAGAATGAAAAACAAACTTCCAGCAGACGGAAAAGAAGAGAGGACAGAAGTTGAAATTTTTATATCAGATAAAACAACCATCAAGCTATCAAAAAATTTAAAAGATACAGAAGAATATTGCATAATGATAAAAGGGTCAATCCATCAACAAGAAATATCTATTCTAAATGTATATGCACACAACACAGGAACACCTGTATTTATAAATCAACTACTAAGTAAACTAAAAACAGATATTGACTCTAACACCATCATTGCTGGGGAGGCTGGATAGATTGTCAAGTCAAAAAATCAACAAGGAGATCCAGAACCTAAACTTGATGCCTAACCAAATGAATTTAATAGATACCTACAGAACGCTCTACCCAACAACCATGGAATATAAATTCTACTCATCACCACATGGAACATACTCCAGGATCAACCACATCCTCAGCAACAAATCAAGCATAAACAAATTCTATAAAATCAAGATACTGCCATGCACCTTCTAAGACAACAGTGGAATAAAAATAAGAATCCCACCTGCAAAATACCCCCAAAATATACAAAGACAGCCGCACTAAACAACACAATGCTGAACAACTTCTGGGTCAACACAGAAACTAAAATAGAAATTAAAAGATTCTTGGCAACAAATGAAAACAAAGACACATCTTACCCAAACTTCTTGGATGCCATGAAAACAGCATTAAGAGGGGGGTTAATTTCTTTATGAACAAACATCAAGAAAATAGAAAGATCACAAGTCAACAGACTTAACAAATCACCTAAAGGAGCTAGAAAGACCACTAAAACCCTAACTTCAGCAGAAGAATCTAGATCACCAAAGTAAAAACCCAAATAAAGGACATAGAAGGCAAAAATATCAGAGAAAAAAGTATCACTGAAACAAAAAGCTGGTTTTTTTGTAAGGACAAACAAGATAGATGAACCCCTAGCCAGACTGACCAACAAAAGAGAGAGAAAGACCAAATAAACAAAATCAGAAACACAAAAGATCAAGTCACAACCAACTCCAAAGAAAGAAAAGAGATTATCAGAAATTACCATGCACATCTGTTGGAAACAAATTTGAAAGCCTAATGGAAATGGAGAATTTTCTGACATCACACAATCTCCCTAGGTTGAAAAAGAAGAAATAGAGACCCTAAATAGACCAATAACAACCCAGGAAGTTGACCCCATCATAAGAATGCTACCTACAGAAAACAAAAAACAAACAAACAAACAAAAAACACCCTCGACCAGATGGCTTTCCAGTGGAATTCCACAAAATATACAAGGAGGAGCAGATACCTATCCTATTGAAAGTATTCCAGGCAACAGAGAAAGATGGAACTCTCCCCAGAACATGTTATGAAGCTAACATTACACCAATACCCAAACCAGGCAAAGACTCAACAAACAAAGAGAACTACAGACCAATATCCCTGATGAACATAGATGCAAAAATTCTCAGCAAGATTCTAGCAAATCGAATCCAACAACACATCTCAAAACTTATCCACCACAGCCAAGTATGCTTTATCCCCAGGATGCAGGGCTGATTTAACATCTGCAAGACCATACATGTAATTAAATGCATCAACAGATGTAAAAACAAGAACCACATGATTATAATATTAGACACAGAAAAGGATTTTGACAAAATCCAGCAACCCTTTTAAAAAATCCTTGAACAACTAGGTTTGGAGGGAACATAGCTCAAAATAGTAAAAGTCATCTACAGTAACCCGCAGCCAACATATTACTAAATGGACAGAAATTGGAAGCATTTCGCACGGTAACTGCAGTATGACAAGGCTGTCCACTCTCATTTCTCATGTTCAGCACAGAGTTGGAAGTCCTAGTTAGAGCAATCAGACAAGAGAAAGATATCAGGGGCATCCAAATAGGAAAAGAGGAAGTTAAGCTATCTCTCTTTGTGGACAATACAATCCTATATCTGGAAAATCCAAGGAAATCTGTCAAAAGGTACCTTGCACTGATAAAGACTTTGGAGAAGTCTCAGGGTAGGAAATTGACATGCAAAAACAAATAAACCAAAAAAATGAAATAGCTTGGCATCTTCCTAACCAGAGAAGTGAAAGACCTTTACAACAAAAACTACTAAACACTACTCAAAGAAATCAAAGAAGACACAAACAAATGGAAAAATTTTCCATGCTCATGAATTGGAAGAATTAACATAATTAAGATGTCCATCCCACTTAAGACAGTCTGCAGTTTCAATGTATTACCCATTAAATTAGTGTCATTATTCTTCTCAGACCTGGAAATAACATACAGAAATTCATATGGAAACAAAAATGACCATGAATAGCCAAAACAATCCTCAGCAAAAGAAAGTCACACTTGCAAACTTTAAACTTTATTATTAGACTACAATAATCTAAACAGCCTGGTATTGATACAAGAACAGGCATACAGACCAATGGAAGAGGACAGAGATTCTCAGAGCAAAACCTCAATTTTTCAACCAACTTATCTTTAACAAAGTCTCCACAAACTACCAGTGGGGAGAGAACCTATTAAGTAAATAGTGCTGGGAAAACTGACTGACCACATGAAGAATAATGAAACAGGACCCTACCAATCACTATACACAAAAATCAACTCCAAATGGCTCAAAGACCTAAACATAAATCCTCAAATTATAAGAATCTTAGAAAATACAGGAGACACCCTTATAGAAATTGGAATAGGTAACAAATTCCTGATTAAAGCCCCAGATGACCATGCCATAAGAGATAAGATAGACAGTGGGACCTCAACAAACTGAAAAGTTTCAGTAAAGCAAAAGAAAACATCAAGAGAATGGGAAGACAGCCCACAGAATGGGAAAACATATTTGCCAATTGTATATCTGACAAAGGCCTAACATCCAGGATCTATAAAGAATCAAATGTGCTGAAAGAGAAAAAAACAAACAGCCCCATTAAAAAGTGGGCATGAATAGACACTTCTTAAAAGAAGATACACAAACAGCCAATAGACACATGAAAAAAATGCTTAGCCTCACTAATCATCAGATAAATGCAAATCAAAACCGCATTGAGATACCACCTAACTCCTGTAAGAATGACCATCATAGCCGGACTCGGTGGTTCAGCCTGTAATCCCACGCCTTTGGGAGGCTGAGGTGAGTGGATTGCCTGAGCCCACGGGTTTGAGACCTGCCTGGGCAGTGAGACCTCATCTCTACAATAAATCAAAAAATCAGCCGGGAGTGGTAGCGCATGCCTGTAATTCCGGCTACTCGGAAGGCTGAGGCGGAAGGATTGCCGGAGCCCAGCAGGCGAGGCGGCGGGGGCCAGGAGCGGCCACTGCACTCCAGTCTGGGCGACCGAGTGAGACTCCAACTCAAAAAAAAAAAAGAATGACCATCATTAATAAACAAGAAGCAACAGATGTTGGTGAGAACGCAGAGAAAAGGGAATGCTTTTACACTGCTGGTGGGAGTGCAAGCTAATTCAACCTCTGTGGAAAATAGTGTGACAATTTCTAAAAGAACCAGAAGTTGACCTTTCATATGACACAGCAAACTCCTTTCTGGGAATGTACCTAGAGGAGCTCAAATTGTTCTATTAAAAAGATACCTGCGCACACGTGTTTATTACAACACTATTCACAAGAGCAAAAACATGGAACTGTGCTGTCCATTGAAACTGCAATGGGTAAAAAAAGGTGGGACATATACACAATGGAGTATACACAGCCATAAAGAAGGACAAAATTATGAACGGCACAGCAACTTGGATGAATTTGGAGTCTATCATTATCGGTGATTCATCACAGAAACAAAGAACTGAGTAGCACATGTTCTCACTCATAAGTGGACACTGAACACCTATCATAATACTACAAAAAAGGGATTGGCAGTAGAGGGATACTGCCAGGAGGGGGTGGGGGAGCACATAACATCAATAAGAGTATTTAATCCTAATTCAGATGAAATGAGGTCCAATGGGAGGCCCAAAACTACACCTGTACCTAAACCACTTATGTATGCGGTCCTGACTTGTACCTCACAACTTTAAAATATACTAAAATAAAATTTTTAAAAATAGAAGTCATATTTGGGGGTAGAAATTTGAGGATATATATTTGAGGAAGTCATATTTGGGACAGATATTTACATACATGAACATATAGTTTTATTTGTGGCAGATATTTATATATGTATATTTGTTACATTTGGAGACAGATATTTACATATATGTAAGTTGGTTGTAATTTGGACTTAACTCACATAAATTTGTCATTATTTTTGTTCCAAGATGCTTTTATTCAGGCTATAATATAATTTGGCTTACTGAGAGTTCATCTTAACTCTGCATGTAAGTTTTGAATGTAGGTTCCTGTGTGTTTTTATTCTATCGTCATTAATTCTATTCTAGTTTGTTTTTCACTAGTTCCTGTTACTTTCCTTAGGACAACATACAGCAGGGTAATAGTTACCATTTTTGTGCTTTCTTAGTATAGATAGTTCTATTTAGTTTCATTTTCCTTCAGTTTGAAGAACTGCCCTTAATGTTTCTTGAAGTACAAATCTGCTCAAAACTAAGTCTCTTAGCTTTGCTTGTTTAAAATTGCCTTTATTTAACTTGTTTGAATTTATTTTTTGTTTTAATAAATTTTATATATCATATTTAAGGTATACATCATGGTGTCATAAGATACATATATGTATAGTAAAATTATAGTGAAACAAATGATTTTATCTATCAGCTCATATTTATGTTTAGTTTTGGAAGATTATTTTATTTTATTATAAAATTCTAGGTTAACCGTTATATTTTCTTAATAATTATAAAAGTAATGTTCTAGTTTCTTATGGCTTGACTTTTTTCTGATGCAAAGTCAATGATAATTTTTATTTTCAGATTCACTCTATGTAATGTGTTTTCTTTCCCTTCTGGCAGTTTTAAGATTTTCTCTTCATTAACGGTTCCAGAAATTTGATTATAATGAGCCTTGGTATAGTATTCTTTGTGTTTTATTGCTTGACGTTTGTTGAGCTTCTTAACTCTGTGGGTTTACGGCTGAAGTAAAATCTGAAACATTTTCAGCCAAGATTTTTTCCAATATTTTATCTTTCCTCCCTTCTTTTCTTTTTCTTTTTTAGGACTTAAATCACATGTCTGTTATGCTATTGATATTTTTCCAGATTGTGGAAGTTCTGTTCATATTTTTTCAGCACTTTTTCATCTATTCCTCAGTTTGAATAGTCTGCTATGTCTTGAAGTTCACTGAGTCTTTCATTTTGAAAATATAATCTCTCCTTAAGCTATCCAGTTATTTTTTAGTGTCTATATTATATATTGGTGCTCTAGAAATTCATTGATTTTTTGCATCATTAATTTATCTCTTTAGTGTCTTCTTTATTTTGATCCTTGAGCATATTTATAAAGACACTTAAAATCCTTGTTGGCTACTTACATCATTTCTATCTGCTCTGTGTCTATTTCTCGTTACTCATATTTCTCTTAGTTATTGGTCACATTTAACTCCTATGGTCTAGGCATTATTTTGACTGAAGTTTGAACAGTATGACTGTTATGCTATTGAATGTCTGGATTCTGTTGTTTTCTTTGTAGAAGACCAAGTATTGTTTTGGTCAGTATTTATTTGATTTACCTGCAACCAACTGAGATTCCCAGGCTCTTGCATTACCCTTTGCTGTGTCAGAGTCCAGAGTGTCTCTAGGCAAAAATCTGGGGTGCTCATATGTCTCACGTACCTACTTCCAACTTCTCATGAATCATGATTCTAAAATACCTGCTTTCTTGGATCTGAAAAATTTGTTTTTATATGTTTCTCCTATTTTATAGATGTTGACAGCAGAAAGTATATCCTGGTATGAATTACTTTATTATAAACAGAAGTAGAGTAGGTCATTTTGTTAATGGGATTAATTTTTGCCCAGGGTGATGAGTGGTAGATGAAATACAAAATATTGAACAACCGAGACAATAAGTAACTCAGAAAATCTTGGTGAGAATTAAGGCTATCAAGGTATTGCCTCTTTTTTATTCAGTAGTTGAAACTACTATAATTGGTTATAGGCCATGTTATAAAAATTCTTTCTCAATTTATGAGCGCATTGAAGAGTGTCATGAGGCCATCTTCAGACAGAGGGCTAGCAATTTTATTTCTAGTTGCAGAAAAAGAATGAATAATGACTGGACTAAATCCAGTATGAAAAAGATGGAATGAAGAATCCCCAGATTGAGATCATTAAAATTACACTTGACATTTAGGTCATTGTCAGACATTTGGAAATGAACAAGGTGAGATGACTGAAAGCTTAACTGAAAAATGAGGACACAAATAAAACTGCCTACCGGACACAAGGGAATAAGGGCAGCCAGAGCTTTGGATGGGCATTCACTGGGTCTATCGCAAGAAGCAGAATGTGTGTACTTGGGTGAAGTGGACTTATGTAAGCATTTTTTAGCAACAGAAGGAAGTTGGAATGAGCAAGCAATGCTTGGTTTATACCAAATTAGAAAGACAGCTTTATTATTTTCAGAAGATAGAGAATAAGGATATTCTAGAGAAATAAAACAGCATTATCTATATAGCTAATGTCCTGGGTGGTGGGGGCAGGAAGATCTCTGTCTTACAATACATACATTAAGGGGAGAGAGAGTTTTAGGGGTCCAGCAATATATTATGTGCAAATTTGTTTGCATTAATTTGTGCATTATTAATAAAAGAATTACATGTTGATGTGTCTGGTTTTATGTCTCATTTGTAGTAGCTTGAATAGAGAAAAACAAAATGTTATTCCGGCCTCTTAGCATAGGGAGGCTTGACTGAATTGGGTCACTGGGTATGGAAATGGAAGGAAAGAAAGAGGGAGAAATGAGAGGAAGCTGGCAGTAACATAGTTATTTGGAGCAAGATTAGACACATATCACTGACAAACAATAGCATCACTGAATTTGCCATGTACAAGCTATTGACCCCCTAATACAAGCTGAGAGCTCCCCTTGTATCTTAATTTATATATAATATTTTTGAACAATTTGTTTATGTTGATATATTTTGGTTTGGTTAATGCTTTTTATTAATAGTTTCAAGGGATATTAAATAGAAAAGCCATAATGAAAGCTTGAGCAGTCTGAATAATAAATGGCTTACAGCTGCAATGTTTCTTTAAGGGGGATGGCTCAATTTCATTGTTTTCATGGGGTTTACTAGAGGTTCAATGTTTGAAACCAAAAAAATTCACATAAGAACGATTATTGGTGTCATTTACTATGATTGAAAGCACTAGTTTTGGTATCCGAGTTCCACATAATCTAATAAACATAAATACTAACTAGCTTTGATAGCTAATTATATTATCAATGGCTGAGTTGAGTACTCATATTTTGCCTCATGTTTAAGTACTAAAAGAAAATTATTTCTAAATGGATTATTTTGAAATAGCAGTGATAAAGTCTAATCAAACCAGGTGAAGTGGGGATCAACAGGAGGCTCAAATTTTACCTGTATGATATATCACTTGTACACTTAATCCTGAATTGTATCCCACATCTTTAAAATAAAAAAAAAAAGAACAGATTAATCCAGATTAGAAATCTCACATTTTCTTCTAATATATATTTCTAGATATGTGAGGAGTCTTGGGGAGAGTTGAGATCAACCATTATTAGCTTTATTCTGTCTAAAATTATATTATCCACAATCCTTCTAGCCATTATCAGGGTAGCTTTATATTAGAACTGTATTTGAATGTGGCAAACCTCTCTTCTGCTTCTTTGAGCTCCTGTGACAGACATAGGGCGCCCTTCTTCTAGGTCTTCATATACATTGCCTATGTTACCTTTCTCTTTTCTCTCTGAGCTTTTAAAATCATATACTCATACCTTGCCACATAACTAAACTTTCCTCTCTTTTTAAATCCTACTATGTTCCTTTGCTAATCTGACTCACGAACTTTTTTCCTTTGATCTTGGTCATACTCTGTCCAATTATTTCATAGATGTAAATAGGGCACACTTTATACATTCAAATTTATAATTTATAAGTATAAATTTCATATATGTACATAATTTTCTTCAACATTTGTATACATTTCTCTTTTTGCTCTCATAATTTTTTAGTGAAAAATATGTTCTAAATTTCTGTATTAGCTCATCCAACAATCTTTCATCTTAAATTGAGATATAATTTACACATGTATTATATGCTCAGTTTTTTTTTTTTTTTGAGTTGGAGTCTCACTCTGTCACCCAGACTGGAGTGCAGTGGCCGCTCCCGACCACCACAGCCTCGACCTGCTGGGCTGCGGCGATCCTTCCGCCTCAGCCTTCCAAGTAGCTGGAACTACAGGCGCGCGCTACCACGCCCAGCTAATTTTTTTTTTTGATTTATTGTAGAGATGAGGTCTTGCCAAGTTGCCCAGGAGGGTCTCGAACCCGCAGGCTCAGGCAATCTACTCACCTCAGCCTCCCAAAGCGCGGGATTACAGGTTGAGCCACCAAGCCCGGCTACATTCTCAGTTTTAAGGGTTGTGACAATTTTATCCACCCATGTAACCAATACCTAAAGAAAGAGAGAAAATAATACTACTCCTAATAAAGTTCTCTGTATCTTCAGTTAGGCAGTATTCTCAATCCTACAAGCAACAATATTTCAATATTTATAAAAACAGATTGATTTTACCTTTTTTTTTTTGAAATTATCTAAATGTAATCATCCAGTATGTTCTTTTAGAAGTCTGGTTTTTGTTAACAAAATTCCTATTGATTTAATCATGTGTTTTATGTCTTCATAATTAATCTGGGTTTACTGCTGAGTGGTATCCAGCTGTATGGATGTACACAATTCATGTATTCACTCACTTATTAATGGGCATTTGGTTTGTTTGCAATTTGGGGTTATTATGGGTATGACAATTATACATATTCTTGTACAAGCCCTTTTGTGAACATATATTTTTATTAGTTTTGAGTAAATGGAATTCCAAACAAGTAGAATTGCTGTGTCATAATATTAAAGACAAGCCAAATAGTTATTTTTTAAAAATCTCTACATTTATTCTTCTCCTTCTAGCAATGTAAAAGAATTCCAGTGGCTCCACACCTTTATCAGTATTTTATGCTGTCAATCTTCTGGATTTTATTCCTTCTAGAGAGCCTCTGACTCTTTCCCTCTCTTTTTTGTTTTTTGTTGCAAACTTCTTCTAAGTAACTATTTTTTGTGCATTCTACTTCTAAACATTTAGAAACATTCTAAAACGTTTCTCCAATATTCTATAATTATTTCAAGTATGTATTTAATAACTTAAATTTCTTGAAGACAATATCAGTATTTCTTTTGTAGTGTCATTCTTCAACCTCCACACAAAAACTAGCACATTGCTAGACATCATCAGAGGTTAAATGTACATTAAAGACTTAAATGATAGACTATTAGAGACAGAAGGACATTATTTTGGCAAATGTTTTGTTTTGTAGCTGCTGTACACTACTCAGGTTGTACAATGCCATGCCAAATTTATGCAATAGCTGAGTTCATATGAGTAGGAAGACCTTTTAACCCTTGATCTAGAACACTGTATACTGTGCCAGGCTGCTTCTCTTGATTAATTGACAGACAAGGTATTTTTGAGAAGATGACTCAAAAGTGCTAAAAAGAGAGTCCCTAAATATAAACACATTCCCTGAAATTCTTGCCCTGCTGTGGTATCCGTTGTGCATTTCCAACCTGAGTGCACATGATAACTTTCCTTCCTGGGAAACAGTCTCAAAGCTTGATATTTTGCTGTTGAACAATCTCAGAATTTTATTTCGAGTATCTTAAGGAAGACGAAAGATTGATTTGTGTTTATCAGAAACTATAGTATTTCAGTTCATATATAAATACTACATTTAGGAGTCTTTTGACTATATGTATTATTATATCTTTTCTTGTAATAGGCCCTGAAAAAAATAAAAAGGAAAAGGCTGCCCACTCCTTAGAGAATATGGCAACCACTTAGATAAGCTTATAGTGTACAGCACATCATGTAAGATAAATAGTGTACAGCACATCATGTAAGATAAATATCTTCTCTGATTTTACAGGTTTCACAAGTATTAAAAAAAACTGGACAAATTATATATGTGCCAAATTGAAGTGAATTACCAGATCAACATACACTGCTATTTTTCCTAATGCATATTTTAACTGCTATTCATAATTCTCACATATGATAAATGACACAAATTATGGGCAAAGAAAATTTCAAGTCTTTATATTTAAAAATTGGGAGTTAGAACACTTCCTTTTATTCTTATGAATTCTTTTTCTTTAACTGCAATTATTATAAGGAATTCAGAGCGTGCCAGAAATTATGACAATGATCATCACAAGCCTGGGATATGAATTAAAAATTGTTTATAGCAGTGCCTTTCTACCTGAAAAATCTATTAACTATTGCCTTGATTTATCTGTCCCATAAATCTTGGGGAAGATGCTTTTGTAAATATATTTTTCATAATCAGTGTGTAAAGACATGTCTTGAAATTTGGCAGAATATCTCAAAGCACCTAAACTGAGACACATAACTCTTTTTTTCTCAAGTTACAAACTAGGATCTGGCTATTCTTAAACACTGACAGTAGTTTCATTCCTCTGCATTTTGATGCTTCTGATGCAGTCAACACAGAATATCTCTTTGTCATTGGTTCTTGCGAGTGTTGATCCCCTTAAAACACAAAGGTTTTACAGACCATTGTGTTGCTAATCTATTTTTACATTTGTAGTCCTTACAATCTTATTGAAGTTCTTTCTAGAAGATTCCAGAAGGCAGAAAAGAACCTAGGATATCACATTATGCTGAGGCTTCATGATGAAGGTAGCATTTTTACGCATTACATAAACTATTTCCCCATTCTGTCAAATGTCCTATAAAAAGTACATAGGAAGACATTCCCTGGTTTCCACTTAATCACCTGCTGTGGCCTGGGCTCCTTGGGACTTATAATCCTGTCTTGGAGTCATAAAGGTGAGGCGTGTTATGTATTTGGAAACCAAAGGACAAATGTTCATATCTGTTCATATCTTTTATACAATTGTGGAATAATAGCACACCCTCAAGGTGATTTTTTTTTTCTGGTGTTGAGGATCAGAATTTTTGGAAAACAAAATAAAAACACTGAGAAAGAAACCTGTAAATCCATTTCATTGCCAGTGGCCTGACAGTTAAGGTTATAACAGGAGGCTAGTGTGCCTGTAGCATTGTAATTGCATACCTTAGATTCTCTTTTGATTCTTACTTTGTTTTCCACAATATCTGATAGCAAGAAATAACATTGCAGAATTGAATATCTTGTCAATGTTCAGACCATGATCTCTCAGGGGAGTCATGGATAACCTTGCCCCTTTGCCTTCATGTCTGTATATTGGTGAACATGATAGGTACTGTTGAAAGGAACTTATGATTTTAAATTCTGAAAACCATTATTATACTATTCTATTATTAAAAATTACTATACAATGGGTTTTTCTGAAGACAGAATTCAGTCTGAAGTACAGTTGTTTTGGCTTCTGTATTGATTTTCAGAGGGCATGGAATGAATGAACAGGGTGGTTTATTTCTGGTGACTTGCAACCAGTTACTAATGTGCATTTTTCTTCATCTCTATGTGGAAAATCATTATACTTGTAACTTGTGAGAATTGTTTTTTAGAACTGAAAAGAAATGCATTGTTAAAAATTGCAATTTTGTATATATGTATACTGAATAACAAATTTAAAATAAAACCATTCTAAGAGTTCATAAGTGAATTTTAAAATGTTTTATCAAGGGTTAATACATATAAAGTATACAAATAATATGTATGCAACTCAGTGAAGTTTTACATGTATCACCTATATAATATGAACAATGTATTTAGTATACTAAATGTTTAACCTCCTATTATACAACAAAAAAATATAACTCTTCTCTTTGGTAAACAGAAGAAATGGGTCTAGCTAAACAAATATATGGTGTGGGCTGGCATTCAGACACCAGGAATGATGGTCAGTTATATGTGTCATCGTGGCGAGGCTGTATATCCAGTGATTCAATCCAACACTAACCTAGGTATTGCTGTGAAGGTACTTTGTAGATGTGATTAACATCTACAATCAACTGATTTTAATTATGGGAAAGTACCCTTCATAATTTGTGTGGGCCTGATAGGTCCACACAGCTGAAAGTTCTCTGAGGAAGAAACTTAACCTGTGGACTGAAGCACTAAGGTATGAAATCAAGGATCATGTAGATTTGTTTATAACAAATCATAAAAGGTGATGCCTCAGCTCCACAGTAACTTGAGTTTCGAGTTTCCTTATACAGGGGTGGGGTCAACTGTGACCCCGTGTTGGCCTTATTTCCTCCACTTTTCTGATGATTCTCAGTCCAGAATCCACTGCATGGCCATTCTCCTTTATTTGTCCTTAACTGGTGGGTTCGCCAAAAATGGTTCATATTCCATCTTCTCTTCTTACGCTATACTCTTCTCCTAGGCAACTTATCTGTGTGATTGCAATTGTAACCATATGGTAATGATTTCCAAATTTAGCTCACCAGCCCAAATCTTAACTCTCTACCTGACATCTTGACTTTAGTACTTTCACGTTGCTTGAGAACCAACAGGCGCAAAACTCAACTCGCAACCTGTCCTTCCAGTCCTGCCTCTGGCACAGCTGCAGGTCCTTCCTGGTCCAGGAGCCTTGGGAAATCAGAGCAAATCCACATGTGCCAATAAAGAAAAGTGTCGAGAAATGAAATTTAGTTAGGAGGATTAATCATGACTGTGTTTAGCACTACTGCCTCAGTATGTCTGAGTCTTAAGAAAGATCCTTCCACTCAAAAACAAGCTCCATAATAAATATTGCAATGCTTTTATTTATGACTCTTTACATGGACTCTCAAAAGCACCAATAATGTCTTTTTGTGTGTAATTGTAGACAATACTGGAAGTAACAGAGATACAAATTTTCAAACATTATTTGACCTCATTCTTATAACAATTCTTGAAATAGGAAACATTACCTCTACTCAAATAAGGCAATGCAGGTACAGGGAGATAAAGAATTTTCTCCAAGATCCTAACAACTTGCTGCAGCAGAACTAAGATTTAAATATAAATGTAGCTGACTCTAAAGCTCAGGTGCTTTCAACTTTATGAATCCAGAAATTGACATCCGCTTTGCCGACATATGATATAAGGCTTATATATTCAGACTTGGCTGATAGCAATTAAAAAATTGAATCAAGCATTCTCACTATATATTTCTAGAGATTGTAACTTTATATATCTTCTCATGTAACATAAAAATGATGTTAGGATGTGGATTTATTTTAACAAAAATATTGTACTGCGTGTGGCACCCCTCTCAGGCTGTCTTTTTAACTTGGAATAATGTGTATGCCACATACGCATGTGTGCGTGTGTTTAACATGTCACAATTTATTTCAATTTCACTACTATTTTGTCATTCTGCACTCTTAGATCCTACAATCAATTACTTCTTTTACCCATACTATTTTAAATAAGATTCCAAATTAGCTCATGTAAAACTGGTATTAACTGACTATTAACTTGTTTTCCCAGATCATGTCTCAATAAAATATCCCGTGGAGAAGAAATGAGAGCAATACTTTTATATTTTTTCTTACACTTAATTGGAAGTTAGTCAATAAGATTTTCTGATTTTAAAAAGACCTTTACTTTTCACAGTTTGCAAATTATAAACCTCCATTCTCATTATAAAATAAAAGCTGTCATTATCTTGCTCAATATAGTGCCATTTAAAACGAGCAAGATTCAAATACTTTTGATTTTGAAAATATGAGTTTATTCTCAGCTTATGTGGGGTAGCTGTTTACCTACTGTTTTAACATCTATTTATAGAATTAGATTATTACCAACCATTTCATAGATTCTATTTTTGGTGGCCACTTGGCCCCGACCACCCCTCTCAGTCCTGGAAAGGTTTAAGCAACAGCCCTTGCAGACTGTGAATTGCAAATATGTCCCTTTCTCCTACGCCTTCACCCAATATCTGCTATTAAGTCCTTGATTTGTAGTGTTCTACCTTACATTATATCTGATTCTTCAAAAAGGGTTATTGGTAAGTAGAAAAGAAAGCACAAGTCAATGAGCCAGTATAGATCAGAAAAATCAACCAGATTCCAGGAATATGTATAAAAGGATGAAAATATAATCTGTGGTCAAAATATTTGTCTATTTAAAGGTAAATTTAAAATGTATATTAACTTTTTATATGTTACATTATCTAATATTTTTGTTTATGTAGTTGCTAAAATTTCAATAAGAAATAGTTAAGGGTCAAGTTATACTCATTTTGGATTTAGATTATGGCTGCTAAACCATGACATAAAAACAAAAATCTTTTGACATTGCTTTCTTTTAGTTAATATTAATACTACAAGAACAGCCAGTATCAGAAAGCCTACACACAATTTTCTAAACTAAAATTAGGTCATACATACCTAAATCTTCTTTGTAACATCCCTACTCTGGTAACTGTTATTAAAAAATTATTTTTATCCACCATATTTTAAATTATCTGAAAAGAAGCAAAATTGTCTCATACATTTCACTCTCTATTGAAAGAATTCCTAGATATGTTACATATTTCAATGTCTTTCTGTCTAATTTGTAAATATATACACAATTGATCTGAGTCACAATACTTTTCTACAAGCTCACTTGATGTAAAAGTTGTTAAAATGCCTCTTTAGAAAATGGCATACCCAGGATGCCACATCATTTGCCCTCATTAAAAACAATGCTCAGCCTCACTAATCATCAAAGAAATGCAAATTAAAATCACACTGAGATATCATCTAACTCCAGTCAGGAAGGCCATCATCAATAACTCAAAAAACAACAGATGCTGGAGAGGATGTGAAGAAAATAGAACTTTTCTACACTGTTGGTGGGAGTGTAAACTAGTACAACCTCTGTGGAAAGCAATATGGTGATTTCTAAAAGATCTAAAAATTGACCTTCCATATGACACAGCAATTCCCCATCTGGGAATATGCCCAGAAGAACTCAGATCACTCTATGAAAAAGATAGATACCTGCACATGCTTGTTTATTGCAGCATTATTCACAATAGCAAAAACATGGAACCAACCATGCTGCCCATTGAAAATGGATTGGATTAAAAAAATGTGGTACATATACATGATGGAATATTACACAGTCATAAAGAAGGACAAAATTATGAACTTCGCAGCAACTTGGATGGAGTTAGAGTTTATAATACTCAGTGATCTATCACAGAAACAAATATCTGAGTACTACATGAACTCACTCATAAACGAACCTTGAACGTTTATTATAATACTCTAAGAAAAATATTGGCAGTAGTGGGACACTTTCAAGGGGGTGGAGCGCATAATACCAATAAAGATACCCAAACTTCACCTGCACAATGATCACTTATGTACCTATCCCTGAGTTGTACCCCACATTTAAAAAGTGAAAACAATAAAAATAAATAAATAAATAAAAACAATGTTCCTTTCATGATTTAAAGAATGAAAAAATGTTGAAAGTTAGTACAATATTCCACGTGTAGAAGGCCTTCTGGTCTCTTGACTTAAGAGAGAATTTACCTAACTTGAATTATTCAGTTTTGATATCTCCTTGGCATGGATAATTTGGATTGTTTTACCTTTTTAATAATGGAGTGTATGTCAATTCATTAGCTGTGTGGAACTTTGCCCATTTACACCACACTCTGATTGAACATGCTGAAATCCTTTTGTGCGTACTGAATTCTTGAGGCTTTTTGGGCCCTGTCTCTGTGTTGTGCTTTACAGCCTGAATAACAGTAACATTGCTTACTTCCTTCGGGGTAGAGGTGTTTTAATGGTTGTGAAATGCTGCCTTGTTTTTAAATGCATAATTATAGGTTTTTCATTTGCTTGAGATTTTAATAATTTAAAAGATGCTTTCCTGGTAATCAAAATGAAATATTTTTTTCTGATAATTGGTTCAGTCACTTTTAAAGAGTCAATGATGAACATATTCATGCTGAGATATAAAAGGTAATTAAATTTATTCTTGAATATATTTGTCTCTCTGCCATCTATTGAAATTGCTATTTAAATTTAGTAATTGTAAGAAATCGATGTTTTCTTAATGGAAAACAATTAATAGAAGCTTTTCAATTCAGGAATAATAAAATTTCTTCAGGTTTTTATTTTCATCATATGATTATAATGTGGGGTGGGGATGAGTAGGTATGGAGAGTCTATGACCAAATTTGACTCTAAACTTGCACATAATAATAGGAAAGAGACAGAGAATGAAGCTACTTCAAAAACTATTTTCAGAGACATCTCATAGACCGAACATCTATAAAGAGGCAAAACTATCTAAGTCTTAATTCCAGGATTGTTCAAGATAAGAAAGTATAATAATACGAGGGAACATAGTATTAAAGAAATCCTACAATAGTTCATACAAAGGAACTCACCAGGTAGAACTAGATTTTAGTCTAAGCCTTCAGCCCTGGGTTAGGGCATAGGGGTAGATTACATCCCGTGACAGAACATGGCAAGATTAAGGTTTGGAAAAAGATACTCAGTCTTTAGATTGGTATTTGGATATATCCAGGTAAGAACTGGATGAGAATACAGAAGAGGAAGTAAGAAGGTTTCCTGTCCTTTGGTCCCTTATGTTAATAAGAGGGTATGCATTTGGAGGTAGGACTTGGTAGAGGGAGGTATAGAAGATTGGTGGTAGTGATGAGGAAATGTGACTATGAAATAATACAAAGCTTAAAGTGTGTTCCTTGAGCAGTTTGGTACAAGTTTTGCTGGCAATAAGTATACACAGAGTGTCACTCTAGAGCTTAGCCTGGTTGGACTAAACCACCAGATCTCACATTTTCATCTGGGTTAATTCTGAGTTTTATTGGGAGATAGAGCAGGCCTGAGCATCAATATTGTTATAGGATATGTGGGGAAAAAATATTAGGGCTTTTAAGAGAGAAATGAAAGTCTTCTCTGCGTTTCTATAACATTGTCTTATGGTGCCCAACCCTGCTCTGTCTCCCAAGCAAACTTAGAATTAAATAGCCTTATAATATTTTTCCCCATAAAATGAAGTCTATCAACTATTTTCTTTATTTCTGAGGATAATTTCAGCTCACCTACAGTGTTGCTTAACTCTGCTTTATAAATTAGGATGTAAATGAATGCTTATTCTGTTGTCTAGTAGAGGAGTTTCTAGAAATCCAAGATTTTAACTCCAACGTCAGAGAGTTGTCATTGATTAGGAAGAACTGAGTAGATAAATCTTCAAATTCATGAAGCATTCCATATTTTTAAAAAATCAATACTCATTTAAAAAATTTATGCAGAATCAGTTATGTCAGTTCATATGCTAGAAGGTAATGATCTACAATGATAATTTTTAAAGTTATGCACTGTATTTAAGTTAGTAACATTGTACCAATATTAATTTCCTATTTTTGACAATATATTTTGGCTACCTAAGCCGTTATAATTGGAAGAAGCTGCTTGGAAGGTACAGGGGGGAGACTGTACTCTTTCACAGCTGCTTTTGAGTCAAACTATAAAAACACAATATAAACAAACAAACAAAAACAGACATGGCGGCTATTCTCACAGATGTTACAGTGTACAAAATGTGATGAGATTTAACCAATCAAAAGTTATACAAAAAATCTTAACTGTAATGAGTCCTGTGATGCAGGTCACAGAAACACAATAGCTTTATGGAGACATATGCTAGTTAGATAGTCAGGGAAGCCATCCTTGTGGAAGTCAAAATGCTATTGAGAATTAACTAGTTAAAGAGAAGACAGAGACCATGGAGGATGGGTGGAACTGTATATGTCAAAATCCTGTAGTGTGCGGGGTAACTAAAGTCCAGTTCATCCAGAGTACAAAGCAAAGTAGGAAAAAACGCCAGGCTGGCCAAGGCTTCACGTCATGTAAGACTTGTGGGATATGACTGATATTTAACTTTGTCCCAGTATCACCATGAGACTTCTGAAAGCTTCTAAGATGGTTTACATATTAAATGACAATTAGTTAACCTTAGGGAAATGCATGTATTCTTCTTTGCTAGAAAGCTGACCATGTTTGCATGACACACCAATCTTTGAGAAACAACTTTGAAAGATTAGACAGGCAAGCAATTTACTGGGGAAAACATTTATGAAGGAGAAAGGGGGAGGAGACAGGGAAGGTGGGAAAAGTCCTCAGAACAAACTGCACCCAACCTCTGAGAATAAGGAGGAGCAGGAAGAATTGACTAGGAATGGCTGTGCTGTGCAAGACAGCTTTGGCCAGGGCGATGTTGAGCCAATGTTATCCATTCAAAGAATTCTAAGTTTTGCAGGAGTATGCTTGCTTTAGCATCCCTGCAGGAACAGGGATATTCATGTGGGAGCAGCCAATGGAAACGTAGTACAAATAAGGACAAGGGCGGGTCAGAATGGGAAGCAGATGGAACTATCAGTCATAATGCTTCCACAGCAGGAGATCTGAATGAAACAATTCCATGACTGGCACAGTCTAACCCTAGAACTACTACATCAACTCCCACACACAGTTCTTTAAGAACAGCTCTTCTGTATTTCAAGTGAGTTTCTCTTCCCGAGGAGAGACTTAGAAGAGGGAAGTTAGTGAGATGACGGGATGAACTACCACCCTCCTCACTAGGGTTGGCCTCAGCGTACGCATGGCACTCATCCTCTCCCTCCTTCACTATCCATTCTACATTTTTCTCAAGCTCTGATGGCTTACAAAGTGATGTGATCTAAACTGCCATCTTTGCAGAGTCTGAGACCTGTGCAATCATAAACTTTGCCGGATAGGATTTCTACATTCTTGATCACAGTTACAATATGGCAAGGATGGACCAGAAGGTTCTCCAGTGAATCATCTAGGATCCACACAGATTCCTCCCTAGTCCCAGGGTGTAACCAGCAGCCCTAGCGCCTCTCTGATCAGGGCCAATCACCCCTCCCAAGATAGTCATTTCTTTTCTCATCTGCTAGTACCTTGAAAGAAAATACTCACTTTACTCTGGGGACATCCATAAACTGTAGTTCAATTGAACATTAGCTAATCTCCTTGCAAGATTGGAGTCCTTAGGTAACAAGAACCTTCAGACATGAGGCGCCCAGGGTTAGGAGAATGTGGTGCAATATCATTTTGGAGTTCTCCCTTGCCCAGAATAATAAGGTTAGTTTCACAAGTTTCCACTTGACCTTCCCTAACAAGATAAATCTTAATCTACCAATCAAGAAAGGACCCAATGTGGAGACTATTCTTACTGCCACGTATGGCAACTATAATTATAAATGACAACCAGTAAATCCACAAAGGGATCTGGATTTGGAAATTGACTCAGGTATGGGAAATGAAAGAAAAAAAAAGACCATGACTTTTTATTGGAGAGCCTCTCCCATCCCTTCACTGTTTCCTCTTCTGGCTGGAAATATTAAGCAGCAATCTTTTACGATGTCTGTCTACTCCACCTCTGGTCATGCCATGCTCTCTTAGCCATCTGGACAACTCCCTTGTACTTGAGCCCCTTGACAGCCCTCTGATCTTGCTCCCTTGTATCCAGTGGTCAGGTTAATTGTCACAACCTGTCCTCTATTACTGGGGGTGCAGAAAGGGGAATGAGCATCAACTCCTTGGATATTGAGTCCAGTTGTGTGGTCATCTCTCCTACCATCATTTCTGCTCTACAGAAGAGACTTATTCCAGAGCTACTTTGTAGTATTCATGCTGTTCTTTCTCACTAGCACATATTTGATGGCCTTGGTGAAAATTATGCACTCTGGGCCTTTCTGTGCTGTACAGCTCGCCACTGATTCCCTTGGCCTTACTAAACACATTCTATATTCATTCTTGCATGCCCACTTCCCTTGGTCCCTTTATTCCTTGCTCTGTTGTCTCCAGAACAACTCAGGAATTTGATTTCAGTTCTGAAAATTGAGTTTTGGTTTTCAGTTTCTTCAGGCTTCCAAGAGGCAACTGTCAGCCAATTGTCCCATCCCCTGGGGTACTTTCTAGGGTATTAAGTCGTATATCCTGAGAAAAGTGCCCCAAGTTAATAAATTCTCGCTTAATCCAGTTTTATGTTTCAGCACCCTTGACCAGGTATCTTCAAGTACTCTCCTGGTTTCTGTCAGCACATGCTAAGTAGTTCTTATAGCTCCTTTTGTATATACTCTTTTTCTTTCTTTATTAAGACAGCAATGATTCATCAAGTTTGGAATTTTACAAGTAGTTATAGGTTTTTCAGCCGGGAGAAGTAGTAGGGGCCAGTTCTAAATAAGATACCTGGTATCCTGCAGGAAAGAGGCCTCTGCTGTCACCTAGCATTGGGAAGATGCAAGTTTTTAATAAGGAAGGGTGAGGCAATTCTGCAAGCTCACAGGAACAAGGAGGTCTGCAGAGTTAACATGCAGAGGGGCATCCATGTCAGTGTCTCTATCCCATGATTTAGTCTTGTTTTCTCAACCAGGATGCTGACCATTGCCTAAGACACCTGCCTCAGATAAGCTTGTAAATGTCACTAGAGCTCTGTGACTAATTATCAGAACCTCAGTCCTGCTTCATTGCATCAACTGTTCCACTGCAGAAGATAAAAACTTTTGTGGAAACTCCCAAAGATACACAAAAGAGATTTATTGAGAAGAGTGTCTATAAAGGAAAAACAGAGAGAGAGAGAAGCGAGCAAGAGAATATGGGGAATCCCTTCAGATGGTGAAGCCTGACTGACCCCTGGTAAGCAGATGAGGAAGGGTGAACAACTGGGTAGAAAGAATGTCAAACCACAGTGCAGTACTAAAACTACTAAGAGATTTTTGCTTGGTCCAGTGGGTAGTTCTTAAAGCTGTGGTCACCTGTTAAAAGGTTTCACTTGTAGGAACAAGCCTACCACTGCTGTGTTGACTTGCTGGGAGCAGTCCTTCATAAATGTGGTGTGATAGATAGATCCAGAAGAGCAGCAGCTGAGGCCATGAGTCTTACTCTCCTGCACCAGGAGATCAAGTTGCACATTTGCAAAGTCACCACAGTGCTTCTCCAAGGCTTCCTTTTATTTTTCTTTCTTCTTTTTCGTTTCTTTCTTTTTCTTTTTTTGAGTTGGAATCTCACTCTGTCTCCCAGGCTGGAATGCAGTGGCATGTTCATGGCCACCCCAGTCTCAACCTCCTGGGCGCTGGCAATCCTTCCGCCTCAGCCTTCCAAGTAGCTGGAACTACAGGCATGTACTACCACGCCAAGTTAATTTTTGATTTCTTGTAGACACGAGGTCTAGCCAAGTTGCTCGGGCTGGTCTCAAACCCATGGGTTCAGGCAATCCATTGGCCTTAGCCTCCAAAGTACTGGGATTACAGGCCAAAGGATTCCTTTTCAACTGACTACCAATTCAGCTGGTGGGACTTTAGCAGGAGACAGACAGGAGGAAGCCAAGAACTTACTCTCTTTCTTTTTTCTTTTGGCTAACTACCCAACAGCAACTGCAGCTTTTTGTGGGCTTGTCTTCCATGCAAGCCCCAGGAATTTCCAGGCAACACCTGCTGCGGTTCCTGGCAGCACTGGGAGTCTGGCCTCTACATTCTCAGTGAACGTTCTCCCATTGCCCCTTTTGCCCTAGAGATGCTTGATGTTTCCTGTTGTATTAATCTCTGGATTCAATCACTGCCCTCTCTTTTGCTTCTCAGTTTTTTCATCATCTGAAAAATCAACTTCTTTTATTCAATATATCATGTTTAGAAAAATCAAAGTGGTTTCTATTTGCTTGCCTGGACCCTAACTGATAGGATTAGTATAAATAATATAAACCAGATTACTTTTATTAAAAATATCTTTTGTTTTAAATCTAGGTTTCAGAAAATACAAATATGATAATTTTTGAGTAACACTTTTCTAAATTAACTTATGAAACTTATTATCAACTTTAGGGATATTCTTTTATCTATAACTTATTGTTTTAATTAACATGTACTTAAAATCACAGCAAAGGATGAGTTTTAAAAAAACCAAGAAATTATATTTGGTAAAACATGTTTTATTGTTAAAGATATACAATATTTATACCTGGAGACAGGCAATTCTAATTCTATACTGCTGATCCTGACATTTAAAAATGGTATTAATTGGGAGAAAACTAAATCAATGCACATACATTGCAAAATAGAAATGTGTATTAATTTGGATATTTTTCTTCTCCCCTTATTGAGTCTTCAAGCCAATAGGTAAGGGTAATAAAATGCTCAATGATGCATTTAAAATTGTTAATGCCTTTTTTAATGGACTGTCCAAATACAGATTTATCTACTAGATAGATTCATGTTCACCATTTAGACTGAACTATAATGAACACATTTATCTGTATCTTGATCTTCACTGATACGTTTGACTAGACAAGTAACCTTTCTCAGTGTTTCTGATCAGTCTGCATTTCAAGCATTATCAGTTATCAAGACTTGCAGAATCTAACATCATCTATGATGAAAAGTTATTCTTTCAAAGCAAAAAAGAAAACGTGGGGGGAGAAAGGAGAAAGTAGAGGTCAGTGGAAATGGAGGTTTTTTTTTTTTTTTTTTTTTTTCCGGCAGATCTCCATTATGAACCTACTTACTTCATACATTAAGAAGGTATAATTGTTGACCTTACTAATTACCTTAACTCTGAGATCTTGGCCTCTGGACCTTGGCATCCATCTTGGCCTCTGGACCTTGGCATCCCCAGTCGTTTTTGGCCAGACCTCAACTTACACTATGACCTGGTAATTCAAGTCCCCCATTGGGTGCTACAGCATACTATATATGCCCCAATTGCAGTCTAATTAGGGTGTTTTTTCCATTTGTATCTTTAATTCATTCTCTGTTATACTGATCTGACTCAAAATACTTTATATAATCAGTGAACTGATTAGCTGTCACTTGATGCAGGAGTAAGAATAAGCATGAAGCATCCCAAAGGAAAAGAAAAAGATCTTTGGAGACCTTGGATAAAAATTTATACTTACAAAATAATATTAATAAGATATTCTTGATTTATGATGAGTTCTAAACCTCTTGATTTTTTCTCAAATCAGAAAAATCTAATGAAAATGCTAAGTTTTTAATTAGGTTAAATCATATGAAATGATTGATATTTTACTATTTTGGACCTAAATTTTGCAATTTCATAAAGTTCAACATAATATTTAGGATTCTAAAAGCTGAAGCGAGATCATCTAAGAACAACTGTTGAGCATACAAGACTTATATGTGAAATTGCCTAATGCCATTTATAAAATGAAGACAATCAGTAAATGTCTATAATCTGCAAGAACCCATCTAGACCCTGAAAAATGTCAAAAACATGGGTTTTCCAAAGCATCAATCTTTTCTTTCTACTGACCGGATACTCTTGCAAGATTTCAAGTTATGTGTCTGTAGGAGAATTAAAACATACCAGTGTAAGTGCAAACTTCTTTCATCCTGACCATTCTGCTCACAGCAATGTTCCTTATTACACAGAAAGGAATCTGAGTGTTTGTCTAGATTTTGTCTTTTCTAACTAGTCATGCACGTTTTTCCAAGTCACTGTCAGAACTATCATTTTGTTTACCTGGAAATCAATGATATTGATCTAACTGTTTCTAAGGTTCATTGACTAAAGAATGATTCATTGTATAGTACTGTTCTTGAGTAATGGTATTACTGGCAAACTGCAACCTGTTTCTGCCTCTTAAAACATTCTTCTGAACTCAGTTGTCAACTTAATTAGCATCCAAGAATGCTTAATTAAAAAAAAATTGATTCCCACAATTATAAAATCTGTTAATCTGACTTTACGTTACTGCATCATTCATGTAAGATTTATTTTATATTGATTCAAACACATAAAAATTAACATGATAATTTTAACAAACATTGTAGAGTTATACATTTACATTTAAGCTGACTGTTCTGGTATGCTTCTCTACCTTTATTTTCACAGTCCCCTGAGGGACATGTTTCTACCTGCAGCGTCTTAAAAGTCATTAGTTTCCCTACAAATTATCAGTAGAAGCTTGAGTCTGACATTGTCTACAATTGGCAGTGACCTGACCAGAACCAGTGGCCACGAACACAGCACTGCTCCACTCCTGCCACAACTGTGAAATAGAACTCTACTGCTTGAAACTGACCCAGAAACCCAGATTTATCCATTACTCTGTTGTTACTACTACAAGAGCCACAGAAGAAGGAAAAAAAAGTTCCTTTTTCCTTCATACCTTTCATACTCACACAAGAATTTCCATTAGCAGAACTTAGCTAGAAGTCAGTTGCCAAAGGATTCTGGGATATGTCATTTGTTTGCTTCCAGCTCCCTGTGCTTCAGCAAAAAGCTTAAAGGGGTGGGAATGAATTTGAGAGCCAACAAACAAGAACATGATGGTTTACTTCTACAGCTCTTGAGCATCTACTCTAACCCTTGTATCCATATTAATCTTCCATACACAATATACAAAAATAATTCACCTAATAAGGCAACTATTCTTAGTTCAAATTAAGTAGCATTCAGAAAATGGGGACAAGCAAGGATCTATAAGTGTCTATATCCATCACTGTGTGATGTTATTTCTTTTCTAGTCTATTCAACAGCCAACTAACAATAACTATTGATAGATTTTAATGAAATATCCAGTAGTTAGTATGCAACAAACTAAAGACCAAAGTATAATGTCAACTACTACCACAATTACTAAACAAAGGAGTAGATAAAAGGGAAAAAGTAAAAAAAGAAGTGAAATAATTAATGAATATATACAAATTCATACATTTGATACACATTAAGATTATAAAAACATAAATAAGAAAATATGTGTAGATGTTACTATCCTCTTTTCTACAAGTAGTTACCTAGATATACTGATATTAATAACAATAGATAGATAGATGTGGGGCAGCAAGAAAGAGAGAGAGAAAAATGGACACAGATTCAAAGATGGAGACCAGAAAGCATAAATACTCAAACAGTAAGAGACAGTTACTAATTAGTGACCTAAGAGCCACTGAATCTTTTTTCCCTCCACAAAGTAGTTTGAGAATCGGTAAGAATATGCACCCAAACCAGAAAAATGCACATGGGCAGATACTTACAATGTTTCTCCCATGTTTCAGGATTCTCTCTTAGAATGAAGATCCAACAGCTCACTCTACATTTTCTGCAATGATGATTTATTATTTTTCTAACAAGAGAAAACTAAGATGCTCTTAAGAAGAAAAGGAAAGGCAAACTTCTGGTAAAAGGAAAATTTTCTATACTCCTAGAAGATGAAAATAACAAATTCTATAATTGAAATGGCTACATAATATCAAAAACAATGATTCAGTGAGTAAATAGTTGTGTCGAGCAGTTTTAGTGAACCTAGGATTCTGTTCATGAGTATCATAGCATTTTGAATTTTGCTTGTTAGATAATATATACCAAACTTTTATTTTGAAAGCAGGATTTATTGAGAAGACAGAAAAACTCCCACAGGGGGAGAAGACCCGAGAGGGTTGCCCATACCAAATTTTTCAAATCCAAAATAGTTTATAATAACTTTATCCTCCACAAAGATGTTGAATTTTATTTAGTTCATTTTCAAACTGACTCATTTGGGAAAGCTTTTTGTATTACAAGTCAGCAAATACATGGAGCCTCTGGTATGGGAATAATAAGAAACTTTTCTTGTGTATAACAACATTTTAGTGATTAATATCTGATATATGTATAGATATAGTTTCAATTTTTTAGAAACAATACAGATTAAGCATTTTTGCCCACATTTCCTTGGTTTTTGGATTCTGTGGATGGCTTAAGAACTATGTACCTTCCCAGTGTTTCTTTTATTATGCTCCTTTGTCAAGTAAAGATTGAATTTGTTTAAACTCATACTGGATATAAACTCAATACTGCATATAATTCAATGATTGATAATAATATTGATGACATGATTAATGTTTTTTAATGGACTGTCCAAATGCAAATTTATCTACCAGATAGATTCATGTTCACCATTTGGACTGAATTGTAATGAACACATTTATTTGTATCTTGATCTCCACTGATGCATTTGACTGGACAAGTAACCTTTCTCTGTAATAATATGCACCAAAACCAGGAAGATGCAAATGGGCAGATAAATGTCATATTTCTCATGTGTTTCAGAAGGCTAACTTAGGGTGAAGGTCCATCAACTCACTCTGAAATGGTCTCACTCTGGAATAGTCTATGATATCAAATTAACAGAGGAAAGTAACTACCTGAAAGTGAGTACCCAAGGAAAAAAATCACTCCATGTTATTTATTTATTTTGATATGCAATCTGTAACAAGTTCATTACATTGGTTACTCCTCAATATTGTTTGCAAGTTATTTTACAAGAAAAGAACAAAGATGAAGTGAAGAATAATCAAAATAAAATTTAGTTTATGGTGATTTATAATAATTTTAACTTTAGTTGCACACTTAAAATTCAAATTAAATATATTTATTTACTATATAAAATTATTTTCTTAACAATGGTCCCCAACCATTTTGGCATCAGAGAGAAGTTTCGTGGAAGACAACCTTTCCACGGACCAGGAGGTAGGGGGTAGGATGTTTACAGGATGAACCAAGCACATAGCATTTATAGTACATTTTATTATCATTACATTGTAATATATAATGAAATAATTACATAGCTCACCATAAAAAGTCATGAATAAAAGTGGTAAATAAAATAATGGGTGGACCACATGCAGACTAAAATAAGTGTCAGATTCTGACCTAAAGCCTATAACCAGATGCAGCTGTACAAACAAAGTACATCAACTCACTTGCCACTCACTTGAGAGGGGATTTTGATCTGAGTCTGCAAACAATTGACTTATGGTCTCTGCTGTGAAACCTCACTACTAATGTTAATCTGTACTGTAGCGCCCCCGTCCCCTGCCCCCGCAGTCATTGCCTTGACTCCACCTCAGATGATCAGGCATTAGATTCTCCTAAGGAGCATGCCACCTAGATCCCTCACATGTGCAGTTCATAATAGGGTTCATGCTCCTATGAGAAACTAATGCCTCTGCTCTTCTGAAAGAAGGTGAAGCTCAAGCAGCAGTGCAAACAATGAGGAGCGGCTGTAAATACAGATGAAGCTTCACTCGCCCACGGCTCACCTCCTGGTATGCGGCTCAGTTCCTAACAGGCCACCAATCAATGGAGGGGATCCTGTCTTAAAAACCAGCTTGGTAATTTTGACATTATTAATGTTCAAAATTTTTCTACCCTGAGTCCTACCTCATGTTTTATAACCTATCATTTGCTTTTCCAGTATCCTGTTTTAGCCAGGGACTAATGTTTTCTTTTCTTAGGTGTCAGAATAGGAGTTGTTTGCATGGTAATGACCTTAGTACTCTTCTGGGTATTACTCACATACAATACATCATTCATGAGGAAGGGCTTTTCTGAAAACAAACACTGCAACAGTATTTCAATAATATCTACGTTTCCAGTTTTCTTTCCTTAGGATTCTTCCTATTTTCATCCCTTAGGATTCTAGAAGTTTACCTCCTGTAATGTGAGAATCATTGTTTCTATCTTACATTTTGGTATTAATCATGAAAACAAAAATGATTTCTTCTCAGTGAGTACCTGACAAGTATTTTTCAATAAAAAAAAAAATTAAGAAATTTCTAGTCAGGTAGTAACTTTAGTGTGACCTCTTCATTCAGAAATAATTGTATCACTTTTCTGCAAACATATCCAATACCGTCTCTCCTTTCACTGAATTATCTTAAATGTTATATTGAATCCCAGAATCTATCCCATGCATTAAATTGTACACCCTCGTTTGTGTCTTATATATGTCTTTTATCGGTATTCTAGCCTTTTTCCTCCAACACAATCATAGGCAGAAATATTGGCTGTTTTCCTTAGTAACTCCTGTGGAGGCTGAAACTTATTTTCTTATTGAATGAAACAGAAGGGGATGAATTGAATATGCGTAATCGAAGGCATTGGTGATGGTAGACTTTTACTCAACCTGCATTTATTGAGTACCTACTTGCTGTGAGATGCTATGTTTTTGATGTTGACAATACAAAGCATAATGATAAAAAAAAGACATTGATTTCATGAAGTGCACTCTATCAATATAGACAGGAAATCAAACCAAAAGTTAACATGAGGTAATTAGTGCTACAATAGAGGAATGTATGAGATGCAATAGAAAGCAGAATATGTGAAGGACAGTGTTGATAAGAACTGATAGAGGTTATGACTCTAGAATCTGAACTTCTAGAGAAGTCATATAATTACCTTTATTTTTGTAAAATAATCCCTAGTTCACTGATAATAAGTCTCATTTATGTACACCGTTTCACCAATGTTAATAATACACTCATTTTGAAGCCATCTTTTAACTAAATGTAATGACCCAGCTGAAGATAATTAGAGGTATTAGTTTTCTTCTGAAAAGAACGACTAATAGCATTGCTACTATAAGAGTGTATGCTTATTTCAAGAGCAGATTTATTTATCAGTTTGTTTTTATCCCTACACACGAAGCAGCACAATCTGTAGGCTCATACTTTTGTTGTAGACGTGATTCATTCAACCAACACCAGTGAGCTCAATCGCAGTGCAGCTTCATCATCTGTTTTCATTTACTCCAAATGTTACACTTAAAAGGTAATCCAGTATAACCCAGTTAAAAAATTACATCTTGCATGCCCTCATAAGTCAGCAGAATTGTTCCATTTAGTTTCAATACTGGCTTGACATAACAATTTATTTTTATAAAAACACCTAAAAGAAAGTTTATAGTCCTTTTAATAAAGATGCATAATTTCCTTAATAGTTGTAAATGCACTTTTAAATACTTACAAGATTTCATTTTATAGTCTTATATTGGCCAGGTCATTAGATAGGTTAGAATAGATTCTATTCCAGTTTTGTTTGGGAGATATGGAAGTTTGAGTTCAGAGTTTGCTTTAGGGATTTTTTTTTTCATAAAAGTAGGAAGTGTGTTCAAATCCATACATCTCTGGCCTCATTGATTTATAACAACACAATCAAATTGCACTTCCCTTATATAAACAAGTTCTTAGGGGAAAAGTCTTAAACTAGTTTCACTGAAGAACATTTTCCCAGATGTGTTTTCCAGTTATACCTGAAAAGAACTTTCTCTGTCCTTCCATTCTTCAGCATTTGCCTTCTTATTCTTGGGCTGCCATTTCTACAGTTGCCTGGTCTTTTCTGGAGAGCTGGCTTCTGGAGGGATGAATTCCAGTGGCCCCAGTCCAATCTTATAGAGAGGACAGTGACCTTTATACAAGGTGTCACACCTGACTGTTCACTCCTGACTGCTCAGGGGCATTCTCAAGTGGTTGAGGTGAAGTACAGCTGAGCTGCAAAAGGCTGGAAAACTAGCCGGGCTCGGTGGCTCAGCCTGTAAACCCGCGCCTTGGGAGGCTGAGGTGAGTGGAGAGCCTGCGGTTTCTAGAGCCGTCTGGGCAACTTGGTGAGACCTCATCTCTACAATAAATAAAAAAAATCAGCCGGGCGTGGCAGCGTGCCCCTGTAGTTCCAGCTACTTGGAGGGCTGAGGCAGAAGGATCGCCGGAGCCTAGCAGGTCGAGGCTGTGGTGGCCGGGAGTGGCCCTCCAGTCTGGGCGACAGAATGAGACTCCAACTCAAAAAAAAAAAAAAGACTGGAAAACGGAAAACCACCTTTCACAGACTATCTCATAGCTAGAGTGAGGTGAGAAAATTAGAATCTGCCAATTAATACATTCCCCAAAAGATCTGGAGGGCAGAAGTAAGGTTGCTTCTGTGTGGCTGCTGACTAAGCTGGCCATGGGTGTAGGGCATGTCCTGGGGCCGGACCCTAGTTCCTAATTTTGTCCTTGCTGAGAGGTAAATGCACTGGTGGCAGAGCCCAATCCCGGGATCACTGCTGCAGTGGTGCGTCCATGAGCCTGACCCTGTTAGTGCAGCCTCCAGAGGCCCCTCCAACCCCGTTGTGACTGGGGTATCTTTACTCAGTGTGTTTGGGGAGTTTTTCCTGAGTGTTCAGCCTACAGCCTTCACAACAACTTCCCGTTTTAAATCTTTGTTTTTCCTGAAATAGCTAGAGCGGTTGCTGTTTCCTGCAACGGAACTATGACAGATATTCATTTTGAGTCTTACTTACAGCTGCCCAGACCTAGCTTGCTTCAGAGTCTTTTTCTGCTTCATTTCACTACATTTGCAGCTGTTGCCATCACTGATGAACAGCACGCCTGTTTTAGAAACCTTGTTCCCAAATGGCTTTCACATGGCAAGGAATACTTGCATATCATTCCTGAAATAGTGCTGGGACACAAAGTGTCTTATAATCAGAGACCTGCTGGCTTCAAAGTGTGGAAAGAAGAGGATGTCCTCTGCTATACCTACCGCTGTTCCAAAAACCTACTTCATTTGTTGTTTTAGAAATGACCACCCCCGGATGTCAATTCTTTTCCGTTGAAACCTAACTTCACATTCAGACATTTTTTTGTGTCCCCAAGATAATCTTGATACAAACTACACATACACGATTCCTAAATAAAAATCATCCATTTTATTTTGTCTCTGTTTACTTTATAATACTAATAATTATTACGTCAGAACAAGCTATAATTATAATCTTATACCTGCTGGCAAAATACTAAGCCAGAAAAATTTTAGTTCTAACTCATATAACAAAAATAGACATTTCTTATATACACACTTACCCTTCTGTGGTTTGCATGATAAAAAAGCTATCTATTTTCTTAAAGACCTAGACCCATTAGCTAATGTTAAACCAATTTTTATTTCTATGAATATTTTCACTTTAGTCTTTTACTGAATTTATTTCAGATAAAATGATTTACTCTCTTTGTACATTGACTGGAACTATGATTCACACAGGCTTTCAGATTTTGACTCTTGAAACCCACAGATAATTCCATTTGCCTAACTAATGTGGCATCTTGTACACTTGAGTGTTTAATGTTTTAACTTCATAATAGAATTGTTTCAAAATTTTATTTTTCGCTATTGATGTAATCACTACTCAGATATGCTTTAGCTGGAATATACTTTGTTTTAAACTGTTCAGAAGGCTGTAAAAATTTTCTTCAACTAGGTGACTTATAAACAAAAGATATTTATTTCTCACAGTTCTGAAGGTAGAAAAGTCCAAGATCAAGACACCAACAGATTCAGCATATGATGAAGTCCCCATTTCCTGGCTCATGGATGGCTGTCTTTTCACTGGATCCCATGTGGGTGTAAATAGAAAGCTAGCTCTCTGGAGTCTCTTTTATAAGGGCAGTAATCCCAGTCATGAGGGCTCTGCCTTTCTGACCTAATCACCTCCCAAAAACCTCACCTCCCAATACTATTACTTTGGGATTTCACATCTCAACATATAAATTTTGAAGGACACAAGCATTCAGAACTTAGTGTAGCTAGTATATCCATTTATTTACTGTGGTAGATGCAAGATGACTATGTAGTCTTTGTTTTTCCTTCCACTGAGAAATAAAATCTAATTTCCTTTCTTTTGAAACCAGGCTTTCTTTATGACTTGCTCATCCAATAGGATGCAGAAAAAGTGACATCTTGGGAATCTGAGGCTACATCAGATCAAGCCTTGCAGATTCTATTCAGACTTTTTGGAATATTTGTTTTAGGGACTCTCTCTTTAAGCCAGCTGCCATGAAGAAGTACAATGACCCTGAGACTATATGATGTGAAAAGCATAAACCATGTGAAGATTTTCAGAAGAATGAGATGCCACAAAGACAGAGAGAGAGAGAGAGAGAGAGAGAGAGAGAGAGAGAGAGAGAGAGAGAGAGAAGGCATATAGACATGAGCCAAGGAGTTCTGAGGCTCAGAAATGCAAATGAAGCTGCCATCCTGGAAAATGTTCCTGTCGCAGCCTGTTGCCCCATCTGACTCCTGAAAGATAAAATGAACTGTGCCAATCCCGTCACAAAACTCTAACCTCTGAAATTGTAAACAAAGTAAAGTGTTTGTTTTAAGCTATTAAATGTTAAGATGCTTTGTTAATGGCAATAGAGGGACAGCACATTCATTCATTCAATAAATATTTTCAAAATTTACTCCTGGATGGATAATACCAAAATGACCACTTTAAAACAGAAAATTCCCTAGTCTAAAATAAAAACAAAGCCTAGGACTAAAAGTAGGTAACAAATGATTACATAACTGTATTCCAAGGGCAGTATTAGAAAAATGTACAAATTATTACAAGATAAGAGATGAAAACACGTCTTACTATAAGTGAGAGATAGAGATGAGATGATGAACAATAGAGAAAGAGACATCTGAATACACTCTTAGTATGTTCATGAGAATCCTTTATGTAGATAAAGGAATAAGGGACATTTTATGTGCAGAGGAAAGCAAACAAAGGGAAATGGCACATGCTCTATCATATCAGTGAAATGGTTTGGAATAGATTTATAATACAGGTTGTAATAGTTGTGTTTGAAGGAAAAGGAATGTTAACAATAACAAAGGACTTTGTGGGCCATAAATAGTATCCTGTAGGTAACAAAGAATTTAAAAAAGAATTTTAAAAATAGACCAGTACAACAAATAGTCCCCAAGTATTTGACAGTGCAAACAAAAGTATATTTCCTGCTCAATTGAAAAATCTGAAATGTCCAACACAGGGGTCTATATTAGCTGGAGTTGGAGAGATGGAAAAGGATGGTGCTATGCTCAACACAGTCACACACAGAGTAATGCACACTCTGCTGTTTTCAATAGGTACATTCAAGGTCACATTGGGAGTTCAAACCCAGCAGACAGAAGAGAATGAGTGTGGTGAATCAAACCGGCATTCTTTATGATCCAAGCTTGGAAGGGACATATATCACTTCCACCCACACTGTCCTCCTTAGAAACCAGTCTTAGGACCACACCTAACTGTAAGAAGATCTGGAAAATGAAGTCTACCTGGATGCCCAAAAGAAAAGGAATCAATTCCCCTGAACAGTCCACAGTTTCTGTCACAAGGGTAAAATTAATAGATCTTGACAACTAATTAGATGTGGTAAAGTGTGACAGGAAAGGTGTTCAGGATGACAAGCATATTTCTCACTGGGACAACTTAGTGGGTACTCGTCATTTAATTAGAATAAGAAATACAGAAAGAAAATGTCATCTGCAGGATTTATTATGATTAGAGAATGTTAACAACAACAACAGGTTCCCATTTCTTTCTCTCTTCTCTCTCTCTCTCTCTCTCTCTCTCTCTCTCTCTCTCTGTCTCTCTCTCTCTCTCCCAATTTCTCTTTCTCCAGATAAGGAATCTGGAGCTGTAAGGGAATATGTAAATTTCTTAGGGGCACACATCTATTGAACGGCAGGTCAGGGGTCCAAGACAGGTCTAATTAATTTTGGCGCTCACATCTTTAACTACAAGTACAACATCCTAGTTAGAGCATTCAAGAACAACTGTACATAGTCATATAAATGAAAATCTAGATTTAAATGTTATGTCATAAGAGCACAAAGAATATTTGAAACTGGTTCTATTACTGAGCTTGCTAAGGAAGAGCAATAAAGAGACCAAAGATGCTAAGATGTGTGTCAGTCGTGAACTCTAGGTCACAGCTCTCTGTGGGCATGGTTGGAGAAGAGGCTGTCAGGACAGGTAAGAACTACTTACTTCTGAAAGCTGAGAAAGGAGTCATAGGACATTTGGAAAAATTTCATACATGTGAGATGGTGAGTTGACATTCTCCATGAAGATAGCTTGTGAATCCTCAATTCAGAGTGTAAGTTATATGTACTGCTTGATGACCTACTGGGTAGCATTAAAAACAAAAAAAAGCAACAATTTCCATCCAGGTCATTCATGTCCTATCACAGAGTTTTCCCTGAACACTAAAGCATGCTCTTAAGATTTATGTTTTATTGCTTCCTCTTATATCAGGTTAAGTACCAATGATATCAGGTTTGCCCTGCAGATTTCCACCACCTTTTAAATAGGGCATGGCAGAGACTGCTGTCTGATCATGAAGTCTGTGCCTTTGTCTTCCTGAGCCCACAGCTAGACTATATTTCCCAGACTCCTTGCAGTTGAATTTGAGTGTTGATCAATGCTATGTGAGCAGACATGGGGTACCACTTACAGGCCTGGACTTTGAATATCTCCCTTTATGCTCTTTCTCCATCCACTTCCTGTACAAAAATGATTCCAGGATCCTATGTCAGAGCCACAACATAGGAGAGTGTCACATATATGTCAACTGCAGTATGAACAAGAAAAACACACTCTTATGCACTTAAGCTAATGAAATGTTGGGAATTGTTGTTACAACAACCAATGTTACCTTAACTAATATAGAAGGATGGTGAAAATTCTTATAGCATAGTATGAAGGCAGATGATATTTTTAATAAGGTTGAGAACATCATATCATAATATGTGTGAATTTGAGCCATTTATTATATTCCCAGTTTGAGGTACTTTTTCCTATGAACAAGCACATCAGAACCAGAACTAGGAAGAACAAATTTAACATGATGACAACTGGTCAAGGAGAAATATTTACAGGATCCAGCTTGTGTTGTCTGAGAAGACAATAGAAGTGTTTGGAATCTGATATTATGAAGAATCTGATATTCACTAGGAGGCTACTATTTTTTTCCTTTGGGTTTTTTAAATATCTCATAGAGAGATATGCTGAGATAATATAAATACGTGCCTACACATTTTAGCTAGCCCAACAGAATTCTGCAAAAGCGGTTTAAGTGGAGGATAGAGGAAGTCAAAACCATGAAGGAGGGAAAGGAGTAAAAAAGGTAAGATGATAATTAGAGAAGCAGTGGCACAATGTCAAGAAGTGGAATTTAAAGAAGTTAGGTGTGATCCACAGAGTCAAATGCTACAGTATAATCGACTAGTAAGACAAACAAAAAAGCTTAAATTTACCAGTTGACATCACGAATGCCATTCAATGTCAGAAAATATTTATTTGGTATTTAGAATATGTCAAGCGGTGTACAAGGCAGCAAGGTAACAAGAAACAAGGGAGACATGATTCTGATTTCATGGAGTTTATATTCTAGGGGGATAGACCTTGATGAGAGCTTATTTGAGCAGATTCAATTTGACTGTGGTGTCATTGCATGTGAAAAAAGTAAACAGAGGAGTAAAGGGATAGAGAGTGATGAAATAGATAGAATGTGTAAACCAACATCAAGCCAGGTAGCCGGAGTATCCTGAAGGAAAGGAAGAATACTATGAGATGAGGTCAGAGATGAGTCAGAAGCAAGATCATATAGGGCTCCAGAAAGCAGAATAAGTATTTAGGGTATTTATAAATATGATAATAAATATAATAAGTAAATAATAAGAAGGCTTACATTATTCTTTTTAAAAAATATTTATCATCTTTCTTGACTTTCACATTTTTGAGGAATCTTGACTAGTTACTATTTTTTTTTAAGTCACTTGATTTAGACCTATTTGATATTTCCTCATGCTTAAATTCAGGTTATTCATTTTTGTCAAGAATGCTAAAAAGTATGACGCTCTGAGGAAAGCGTTCATATATCAGGAGGTACATGAGGTCAATATGTGTTATTGTGGATGATGTTAACTTTGATGGCTTCTTATAGTGGTATATCAGTCAGGGTCCAATAAAAGAGAGAAAATCCATGACAATCTAATCACGGAAAGTTTATTATATAAAATATTAACTAAAACAGTGCTTTGTAGTAATTACAGATTGTTAATAAGAGATAAAGAAACTGCTAAGGAAATAGCTGATGCAGCAAGGAACAGTCATTACTCTTAGGGTTGATGCAGAGCACACAGAATAAAAATAAATCTGGAAGGGCATCCCCCGCAGAGCTGAGATCCAGTTCTCTTTGGAGAAGGTGTGGTCATGTTTTCCTGCATGATGGAAGAGTTCACTGAAACCTGCATTGATGGAACTCTGGAAACAGACCTTCTGTGATTTCAAGAGAAACTGTCCATGAAGAGTGTCACGTGGTGGAAACTGCTGCAAAGCCGCTTAAATTTTGGAGAGTCTGTCCATGGGGGATGTCAGCCAGTGACACTTATTGCGAAACAGCCTGATGGGGGTACAGAAGCTGCTGACCCCTGCATGCTGCAGGAGCTGTGTACAGCATGGGAATCTGCTAAAGGAAACCTCTAGAACCAGAACCAGGAAGAGCAAGCTTAGGATGGTGTCAACTGACCAGGAAAAATATTGACAAGATCCAACTTGTGAAATCAGAGCAGGCAGTAAAGGGTAGATCAGGATCTGATATTGTAAAGTTTATTCTCTGTTAAATCATTATTTTTTTCTTTTGGTGTTTAATAAATATGTTGTGGAGAAATATGTTGAGATAATACAAATATACACCAACACATTTTATCTTCTATCAGTCATTCTTGCTTGAGTAATTTGTTACTGTGCTATTTTTCAAATATTGATTTACTATTTCCACAATCTCCTTACAATTATTAATTAGAATTTTCCATAAGAGGCACCAGTCTCCCCATTTAACTATTTACACATTTATTCATTTATATGGATATTCATGGATAAGTATTTATTAGCCATGGATAATTATTTAACTTTGTGGTTTATATTATATTACTATTATTTATTTGAGTGTTCAAATTTTCCCAGATTTAGCTACTAGGAGCTTTTGAAAGGAGGCTTCTGGTTCTTTTAAAGTTTCCACTATCTTTTTTTACTCTCTAGCACTACAAAATATTCTGAAGTTATCTTGTATTTTCCCCAACTCAGCCCTGGGATCAGCCCTTTCTAAAAGAAACTAGTTTACCTGGGTGCTAGGAATGCTTGTTTCTAATGGAGTGACAATACTCTCTAATCATTCAAAACTAGAACACACTAGTATGAGTATACACATATATAGACACATATTTGTATCTATTTCTATATATGCCTATGTGTATATATATTTATATGCATATGTGTGTTTTTATGTATATGTATACATGTGATTATGTATGTCATACTCACAGAAGTGTCATTTTTTTTCTTATTACTTATATCCTGTTCTCATTTCCTCATTCTTTCACCTTATCTTGAATCTAATCTTGAATCTAATGAGTAACTTCATCCTTCTAGTATTTTTTTCACATAGATACAGATTTCTTTTTATTATCTGTCTTTCCTTTCTTGCATGAAAAGTAGCATGGCACAGGTAGTTTTGCATTTTGTTGTATTCACTTACAGAAATATGACCATATCCATTTATACATACTTTTCCTTCACAGAGGTTAAGGTATTTTCCTTTAATATGTGATATATATATATATAAAAATCCTGATCCATTTGAAGTTTATTTTTGTGTAAGGCATGAAGTATGAATTTATCTTTTTCCAAATGGCTACCAAGTTGCCACAGTACCATTTATTCCAATCAATTTTTTTGCTCTGATTGTTTTAGATGTCATCTTTATTGTTTAATAATGCTCCATGTGTAATTGGGTCTGCTTCTATCACTATTCTATTTCCATGTACCAGTACAACACTGTAATAATTAAGAGCTTTAAAATATGTCTGAAGGCTTAGTGGGGCTAGTACCCCATGCAATTTTTCTTTTTTAGTGTTTTTCTTGCTATCTTTGAATGTTTAGTTTTACCATGTGAACATTAGCATCAACTAGTCTAACTTGCTGGTACTTTTATTAAGATTACATTGACTTTAAAAATTACCTTAGGAAGAATTGACATGATTATACTGTTGAATCATCCTATTCAAGAGTAGATGACAACAGATTTTTAAAAGTCTACTTCAGTGACTTTCAGAAGTATTTAGTTTTCTGCTTTTTTTTTTGTATGGGTTGTGTATATTTCCTTTTAAGCTTTTTAAAGTTTTTAATCTTTGTTGCTATTGTAATGGAATTTCCTCTAATATTATATTTTCCAGATGGCTATTGTCTATGTAGATGAAAGCTACTAATTTTTGTATATTAATTTTATGGTTTCTACTACATTGCTTTATTATTTCATATTATTGTGTTTTTCAGTGTTTTTTAGTTTTTAATCAATAATTCTATTGGGTTGCCCAAGTTCATTATCATATCATCTGCAAGTAAAGATGCTTTTCTTCTCCTTTACTCAATATTTTTCCTCTAACTGATTTATCTTTTCTAGTTTCTTTGGTTTATATGGTAGAGTTATATGTACAGTAGAATATATTATAATATTATACACACAAAAAATATTTTACTAAATATGATAGACTCTGTGATAATGTGATATGTTATATTATTACATATTATAAATTTATCAATTATATATTATATTCTACTATATATTTTACATATAGCAGAATGTTAAATATATGAATATAAATAAATAAATGTTAAATAAATTTTATAAATAGTAGAATGTTAAATCTTATTGAAAATATTAGCCTTCTTTGCCTTATTCCTTATCCTAGTAAAATGTCCCTAGTATTTTTATTTGTCATACTGGCCTTAGAGCTAAAACATTCTCTATTTCCCTGAGCATTTTTCAGTTTGAAAGAGGTGTTGAATTTTGTCAAAGATTTTTTTAACATCTATAGAAATATTTATGTTAATTTCCCCTTAATATATTATCAGAGATTATAGTATTAAGTTGTTTCCTAATTTTCAACCAAATTTCCATCACTGAAATGAATTCTACCTATTATTTTTGTTTTCTTAATGTTCTGTTGGCTGTAGTCTTTCAGTATTTTATCTAGCATTTTGTGTTAATATTTACAAATATGTTTATCCATCAATGCTCTATTTGTTTGATAAAAATAATCAGGGACTCTAATTTATTCATACTTTTCTGAGACTCTTTATAGAGCATCAGATCTATCTGTTCACTGGAGGTTTCATAGAATTCTACTGAGAAAATAAGTAAGCCTGTGCTCTGAGAAAAAGGGGTTAAGTTACTTAAGTTACTTTCACTACTGAAAGAAATCAGTCTGTTTAGGTCTTCTCTGTACAATAAGATCAATTTCAATAATTTGTAATTCCTTAAAAATTGTTTTACTTTAAAATAATTTTACTTTAAAAATTAAATTTATTTACGTCTTCAAATGTATTTGCATAGAGGTGAATATGAATAGTCTCTTATGATTTTTAAAATTTCTTCTGTTTCAGTAGTTATGTTTCATTTTCTTAGTTCGTTATTTACCTTCTTCAATGACTCATTAAATTACCATTTGCGTTTTCTTTCATGTGCACTTTTTAACTTCATTTTTCTGACATAATTTTTTCTTTTACTTTCTTTTTTATTTTTAACAATTATTTTTTATTCCTTATTTTTATTATAATTTTTCTATTTCTGTATCTAGTTTTTAAAAATTTCTAATCCAACATTGCTTTTCCTGCTGACCAATGCTTATATAAATATATCCATTCAGTTTTAAGTGTTGCCTTACATTTTCTTCTGTTTTACACTTGTATCTTGGAAAAATTTTGAAGAGTTGAAGTTAGTCAGATTTTATTTTCTGATTATTTGTGGTAATTGTGAATAAGATTTGACAAAAAAATTGGTCACTAGGATGAGGGATAGGAGGAATAAAAGAGTATATTTCTGGCTTCAACAAATTGGCATTTGGACTGGATTTTATTGTAAAGAGGAAGTCTGGTAAAAGAATACAAATAGGATTGAAGAATCCAGCACTGGTCTTTTAAACTTTGAGATATTTAATATGCATCTATTTGGGGATGTAAGTTTGACTACTGGCTTTATTATTCTGAAATTCTGGGACAGCATCAAACATAGAGTTACATTTTATATGATTTTACCACGGGTCTTTGAACTCTTGTTTTGCTACATTTTTAAAAAAAAAATAAAATATAGAAGAAACACTCACTTTCCCTAGATCGGTACTTCATCTTTCTATTATGAGTTATGTTCTTTTATTTTAATTTATTGCCTTCTCAGAGCAGTAAGTTTTTACAGTATCCATCAATCCTTTTCTTCCCATCTTATTCATGATTAACTTAAACAGTTTTGTCCAGACTAAGAAGAGTTCAGCTGGAATTATATATACCTCTATACTCTTTCCTATTTTAACTATCCTGTGCCACCTATACTTCAACCTGTCAGGGAACGCAGCCAGTTATTGTAAGGAGATACATGAATTCTGATGGTTTTCCTAATTTACCAAGGGACCCTAGCGGCTCTATTTCTGTCAAAGAGAGTCAGGTGCCAGTTTTTATTTCCATTATTTAACAAGACTTCCTCTGATGGCTATTTCTATTTTCATTCCACCATCGTGTAACTGTCCACTTTTTAAAATTCTCCTTCCTGAGTCAAGAAAGGAAAAAGAAAACATGATACCCTTAAGCTTAATTATTTACAAGTTTGATGAGTGAAGTGAGAACCATGATAATTTTATTTACTCAGACTACACTTCTGAGGTTGGGTTAAGGGTATGTTAGGAAGAATGTCACTCCAGAATTTACCAGTTCTTTTCTTGGCTATCATATTTTGAAGTTTATGGCATAAAGTTAAAATTCTTGTTTGTTGAGTACTAGTGAATTTTTGGCTTAAAATATTCTTAACTCTATTGTTATGCATTGAGGTAGGAAGATTTTGTGATGTGGTATCACTCTACTATATGTATATCAAAGCTTTAAATTGATAGTTGACAATGTATTTTCTGGAAGCAACTGCAAAGGTCTAAAGGACTTAGTAATAAAAATATGGAGACAGTAGGTTAGGTGCTTTTCTTTTTCTGAAAAATAATTATGGTATAGAAAAGAGAAGTAAAAATTGAAACAAAAAAAGTAGCAAGTTCAAGTTGCTTTTTGCTTGTTTTAACATTGGAAAAGTATATGCATGTTGCAGGTTTTAAGGCAAAAAGAGAAGGCAATTTTTAACATAACTGTGAAAATCACTTATATTGTGGTCATTGATTTTTAGCCTTTCACAATGAGCATAACTCTTATTTTTAAAGTGTTTTATAAGAATCAATGTTCCAATGTCTACAAAGCCACCATAAAATTGAAAAGTTTTTAAAATTGTTTACTGTGAGTTTGTGCTCTTTCTATTCATTCTTAACTGTTTGGCCATTCCTGGGAGGTTTTTAGGAGTAAAACATGTGCAACCTGGCTTCACTCTTTAGAAGTATAGACGAGTTATTTATAATAGACAAAAGAAAGAATGTTCCAGAGAACTCATGGCTGTTAAAAAAAACAAACCCTCAGTCAGCAGACACTATGTGTTGCCTTGAAGAATTTTAGTGAAGGCCAAAAGAAAGGCAAACCAAACAACAAAAACAGAAACCCTTCTCATGCAGAGATGTCAAATGTATGGCAACATCCTGTTCCCTCTGCCTGTCATATCGTCACCCACTAGTCCCATCTCTTCTTCAGGCTGAATAGAGTTGTTTTCTCAGAACAACTCATAACCTCTCTTAATTCACACCTTTATTACCTTTTTTCACTAACAATTGGGTGGAATAATTAAAATGAAAATGAATTTGCCAGCCTTGCTGGAGATGAGCGGGTCTCAGTCTTGTCCATGTACCAGAGGGGCTTGACAATCGCCTAAAAATCACTTCTGCTTGTCCCATTGAAGAGATTCTGATTTCTTTGTTTTAGGGTGTGGCCTTGACATCACTATATTTCAGAACTACCCACGTGATTCTAAAATGCAGCCTGAAAAGTCCTGAGAGGGTTTATTTAGAAAACACAGACTGATTGTTCAGTCTGTGCTGACCTTCTTTAGGGAAATTTTATTTATTTTTTTCCGCTAATGACATAGTAAATGCTCCTATAATGCAAAGACTGTGCTTTTCTCAGGAGACTTGGCTCCTGCCAGCAACCGTGAAGCTGCTTCGTCTGACATGAAGAAGCTCATTGGGTCTGAGGGCCCTCATGACAGGTAACTGAAAGAAAACCTTTCTCCTGCCTGGTCTTTGCATATACTCTTTCTAGGGTTATTTTTTACATCAGTTGGTCTTCACTAGTGTTTCTTTACATACCATCAATTCAAGCACCTTATTAAAAAATAAAAGGTAAAGTGAGGATGCCACCTAGTGTGTTCTCTTCTTTTTGTAGAAAATATATTGAAGGTTATAACAATTGATGATTTGTCAAAGGTAACAAACTTGTGAGTGGCAAAGCTTAGTTGAGAATTCAGATTGCCTTTTTCTAACTTTCATGATGATTATATTCTGGGTTATATATTTCTTAGAGCCTTAGTCTTCATTGTTTATGCTCAAATGGTAAATATAAAAACCTAGGCCACTTTTATTATAGTCTGATGCAATCCTCAGAAAAAGTAGTAACAGACACCACACGCTAACTTAGCAGGACTATACTAAGTAAAAAGCGCTCTCACCAGTTCGGTTTTATGCTCCCAAAAAACTTACTGACTTGTCATACTAATGAGAAGAGCAATGTTTCCTCAAATCATTCTTTTCTTTTTTTTTCCCCCCTAGGATACTTTGATTATGCGGCCTTTATTATTATTATTTTTTTAATTTTTAATTTTAAGTATGTGGGGTACAAATCAGGGTTAGGTATGCAAAAGTTCATTATGCAAGTACCCTTGTTGATGAGGTGTGACCCCTCCCTGGCAGCTTCCCACTACTGTCAATCCCATCTCTGTCCTCCCCCGACAGTT
This sequence comes from Carlito syrichta, assembly GCF_000164805.1. Lineage (NCBI taxonomy): Eukaryota > Metazoa > Chordata > Mammalia > Primates > Tarsiidae > Carlito > Carlito syrichta. The sequence goes on from NW_007259741.1 coordinate 872,021, forward strand.
TCCTACTACTGCCAATCCCTCTCTTACAGTATTACAATAGCTTATGAGTGAGAACATGTGACACTAGGTTTTTTGTTTCTGTGATAGATCACTCAGTATTATAACCTCTTAAGTCCTTCCAAGTTGCTGCAAAGTTCATAATGTTGTCCCTCTTTATGGTTACGTAACATTCCACCATGTATATGTATCTCAGTTTTTTTTTAACTCGGTCTCCTTTCGATGGGCAGCACAGTTGGTTCCATGTTTTTGCTATTGTGAATAATGCTGCAATAAACATGCGTGTGCAAGTATCTTTTTCATAGAGTGATTTGAATTCCTCCAGGTATATTCCCATTGGTGGGATTGAGTGGATCGATTTTTAGTATGAGAGGTCAATTTTTAGGTCTTTTAGGAATCACTACACTTTTCCACAGTAGCTGTTCTTAGTTTACACTCCCACCAGCAGTCTAGAAATGTTTCCTTTTCGCCACATTCTTTCCATCGTCTGTTGATTTTTGAGTTATTGATGATGGCCATCCTGACTGGAGTTAGGTGGTATCTCAGTGTGGTTTTAATTTGCATTTCTTTGATGACTAGTGAGGATGAGGATTTTTTCAACAAAAACCACATGATTATATCATTGGACTCGGAAAAAGTTTTTGATAAAAGCTAGCACCCTTTCTTGATAAAAACCCTCAAACATTTAGGCATAGATGTTACATACCTCAAAATAGTAAGTGCCATCTATGAGAAACCCACAGCCAACATACTGCTAAACAGACAGAATTGGAACCATTTCCCCTGAAAACCAGAACAAGACAAGGATGCCCACTCTCACCCCACCTGTTCAATATAGTATTGGAAGTCCTAGCTAGACCAATCAGACAAGAGAAAGAAATCAGGGGTTTCTAGATAAGAAAAGAGGAAGTTAAGAAATCATTCTTTTCTAATTTCTGGTTTCTCATTGAGATTTTTTAAAATAAACTTTGACAAATTACTCTGAACTTGTGAGTTCATTGATACATAATCCTCATCTTCAGAATACATTTTCCCATACTACTAGATAATTTACCCTGGAATGCAATAATATTTTAGTTAATAATTGGCTATATGATTTCATCAAAAACTAGAGATAAAATAGACCTGGGAAAAAAATGAAATAAACCCAAGCCAGAGAACTAATGGAGATGGCACAGCTTAATTTTATATTCTCCTTGTGTTCAGATTAGAACTCTCTTTTTATGCAAACTCAAAAACTATTAAAAGGAATACTACAGAAGAATGGATTTTAAAAAGCTATTGTTAGGAAAAAATTATTATAGTAAGACTTCCCTTTTGACATAACTTACTACAGTATAGAATTATATTACCATGGTCAAATTGCATCCATACATTAATATCAACATACAAAAAGAGTCTGATAAAAAACAATCAGTGTATGAGGCATTAATGAATGTCAAACTTGTCTAAGATTATCATATTAAAATATTAGTTATAAAAAAGTATGCTTTCTAAGCAAGTTTAGAATCCTTATTTTAAACCGTTAACAATAATTTTATGGTGGAAATATTAACACTGAAATGAAAATACTTATTATTTTTCAGATTCTTTGAATCTAGATTTAGACCTATTCATCCTGCATTACTAATAGGCAAACTAATTGAGAAAATATACATAAGAGTTCTTATTCAGAAAATAGCAAAAATTAATAGTCATAACAATACATGATGTCGAAGCACCTTTCTTGGATATTTATTTTTTAAAAACTGTAGGTAGATAGGTAGAGTAAGAGAAAATGATTAAAATTAGAGGCTAAAAATAATTATTGCAATAAAATTTTATGTATAGGATGTGGTATCAAAGAGAACATTCAGTGCTCTCATTAGCTGGCTATGTAATCTTAAACAAATCTTATCATTTGAGAAATATGTATGCTTTAACAAAGATATAGTCTTGAAATAAACCTATCTAATGTGATATGAATTTTCATGATAAATAGAAGGATTTCTTGCCTCCAAATATTCATATAGTCAGTCATCCCAGTGTATGGTATTTCAAAATGATTTGCTGTGTACTTTGGGTTAAACTTTGCTTTATTCTTGGTAGATTTCTTGGAAAAGAAAATGTCTCTGCATAGACATTGAATTCAATGGATGCATTCTTTTAGACAGAAAGCTGATTGTGACTTCTGGGTGAAACAGTTCCTGGAAGAGCACAGAATAAAAATACCATGCCTGCAAAGAAGGAAAGAATGGCAAAAAACAGGATAATATGGTTAAAAGAAGATGGACGAAGGAGGACATCTAAGACATTATCAGATTTCCCCAGAACATTCTTATTTATCAAAGGGCAGTTTTGCTGGAGGTGAAGAGAGTGCTCTTCATTGTCTGTTAATTTTTTGTTTGTTTTAGAGTTGAGTTAAGCAGAAGCCAGATTGCATTTTGAACATATTATTTGAATATGAGATATGCAAATATATTAATTTCATTAAAATGCATTGACTTTAAAAATTAAACAACTATATTCCATCTAAAGGGAAAACATTTTACAAAGGAAATAAGGCATATAAATATATGTAGACAAATGAAAATAAAAATGAAAGCAGAAAAAGTCTCCACTTTACTTTAAACATTTATCTTATTATTTAAATGTTTCCTGCTATTAGAATATTTCTGAGGTAATAGACCTCAACCGCACATGATTTCAGGAGATAAAATATTACCTCCCATATTTACCATAACATTGCCAGGCTTTTTCAAACACATCTTTTAATTTTAAATAAACAAGTCTCTATGCTTTTTCAATTTGTAAAAATAATAATATTTAAGTATAAGTAATACAATAACTTCTAAAAAGAAGCTGGAACTTGTTGGCCAAGATAGCAAAAAAAAAGAAAAAAAAAACTCACCAACAGCAACAGAACTTGAGGTTGAATTATGAAATGTAACATTTGTCCTACTTCTGAAACACTGAGAAACACAGTAAATAATACAATATTGCAAAACGAGGACCAATAAGAAATAAATAAAGTTGGAATACCTTCTATATAATGCCACTATGAGATCTACATAACTAAATGTATGTAAATTAGATGGTTTGGGGATTAATCCATGGGAGGTTGCAAATAATTATATGCATGCATTTTTTTTTTTTTTTAAGTTGGAATCTCATCTGTCACCCAGACTGGAGTGCAGTGGCCGCTCCCGGCCACCACAGCCTCGACCTGCTGGGCTCCGGCAATGCTTTCGCCTCAGACTTCCAAGTAGCCGCAATTACAGGCGCGCGCTACCACACCTGGCTGATTTTTTTGATTTATTGTAGAGATGAGGTCTCACCAAGTTGCCCAGGTGGGTCTTGAACCCGCGGGCTCAGGCAATCCACTCACCTCAGCCTCCCAAAGCACGGGATTACAGGCTGAGCCACCGAACCCGGCCTGCATGCATTTTTTTAAGTTTATAAAATAAGCCTTACCTGTGAAGTCTTTTTCTATTGGTCTTGACAGTCAATGAAGATAATAGCAGACATCCACTTTGAATAATCTTTTTTTTTTTTTTTTTTTGAGTTGGAGTCTCACTCTGTCGCCCAGACTGGAGTGAAGTGGCACACTCACAGCCACCCCAGCATGGACCTGCTGAGGCCTCTGGCAATCCCATCCTTCTGCCTTAGCCTACCAAGTAGCTAGAACTACAGGTGCGTGCTACCACGTCTGGCTAATTGTTGGTTTATTGAAGAGATGAGGTCTCACCTGAGGGCTCAGACAATCCTCTAGCCTTGGTCTCCCAAAGTGTTGGGATTACAGGCTTGAGCCACCCTGCCTAGCCTGGATAATCATTTTTAATGAAGATTGGTAGATTCAATCTTCCAATAAACCTCAGGAAAGGTTTATTATTACAAACTTTTTAAAAATGCATGCATATAATTATTTGCAACCTCCCATGGATTAGTTCATCACCAAACCATCTAATTTACATACATTTAGTTATGTAGACCTCGTAGTGGCGTTATATAGAGGAGGAGGATAAATAAGTGGTTATTTCAATAAAATTTGTTTCATAGTTAAAAGCAAAACAAATCAAACCTCTCAGCTCTGCCATTATCTACCTGTGCAATGCTAAGAAGAGCTTCTCATTTGGGGAAATGTGTCCTTTAACCAGGACATAATTTTTCAAGATGATGGCATATCCCTCCGTGACCTCTCAATTGGACAACTTGGTCAGATGCTAACTTGGATCTTCAGCCCCACTAATCAGAGAAGTCATCTGTAATCCAGGAATCTGTTTTGGGCACTCTGAGCATAAAGTTAAAATAATGAATGCCAAGGATATCAGTGTCGAGAATATGAAGATATTGTACACCTACATCAGTAGCCTGCATAAGGTCAACTTGACTTGTCTGGAAGGCCTCACTTGTCTCTCTCCTTGAACATCCCAGGTAGTGTAGTGCTCCACTCCTTTGCCACTTTTCAAATCTATTCATCACTTCTGATGGGGGGGGGGGTGCAGTAAGAATACATTGTTCCTTCATTTGATGCTGTGTATGTTCCTATCAATTGCAAATCTCGGAATGAAGAGGCACTCAAGCCACCATTCTAAATGAGAGACTGGTATTTGCATGAATTGGATTTGTAAGCAGAAGATATTTACTTTTAAGTTTCTTTGCTTTTAGGTTTTATCTAATTGCAAACATATATTCAAGGTTACTTTACAAGGCCATAGCATGATGGTGCAGTTAACTAGGGAGAGGTACAGAGTAAATCTTTTTTATTTTATGTTTCTTATTTTTTATGTTTTTTTAGTTGGAGTCTCACTCTGTTGCCCCGTTTGTACACTGCCATTTTCTTCATGGCATTATCCTTATAAACATGTCCCTGCTTTCACTTCCACTCTTGCCAAGTTTAACAAGAAATGTAATGTCTGTTCGTTGCTCTAATTTAAACTCTGATGTACTCACGACACACAAAAACATGCAACAACGATAATAAAAGCCACTCAGCAATACACCGCCACACGTCGACACAAATACAGTTGTGAGATACTGATATATCAAGGTTATGATACCTTACTGAGCTGTTTGTACAGTGCTGCCAATGTAAGCACACCGTGGCAAGTTCACAAACTTGATTATTAGACCTCGTATTTGTGCAAAATAGTCCTAACTCTTCTAGCTAGAGCCCAGGCACCTAAGCATGCTACCTAAATACCCAGTTACCTCAAAGTTTTCTAATTCAATTCACACTCCCCTCATTTACACATTTTTGGCCCCGAAGTTTTACTACTTAGGAGTCTGCTGATTCATCTGAAAACAGCAATGTTACCTGCTACTTCAAACCTGGGAAAAGCCAAGGACAAAAGAGCTTTCCTCCAGTCCTTTTTTCTGGCTACAGCTGCCCCATCAAACAGTTTGTGTATAGCTTTGACAAGCACCATCCTGATTGTGTTCTAGAAAAGAATCCACTGGGACCTTACAATGCTGATTGAAGGAACAGAAGTGAAGTAGATCTCTCAGTTCTGCACATCAGAAGAGATTCCAGAGCAGACAACAGTTGGGAGTGGGTGGGTTGGGGATAGACGGGAAGCGGAGAAAATGCAAAATATCAGATGAAGGGACGGCCAGTCTTAGCTATTGCCACACATATGTGGTTTTACTTTATAAATTTATTCTTTTTTATCTAGCAGCTATTTTCTTAAAAACAAAACAAAACAAAACAAAACAAAACACTGTAAGCCCAAATTCTTATATTAGAAAACTAAAACAATATTGATGTAGATGCAATAGAATATTTGCAAAGGCATGCAATAGAATAGTTATTGCATGCCTTTGTAGAATAATACTTAATGAAAAAAACACACATGATATATTCTTTAGTCAAAAAATGTATTATTTATTATTTATTACTATGAGTATGTGGTAATAAATATATTATATTATACACTATAGTTATTATATTTCAATAAATATATTATTTATTGCCATGTATTTACATGTTTGATGTGTGAAATTCAATGTTTTTTAGTGTATTTTAGTATTTTCCTAATGACTAATGAGGAGTTGAGTCTTTTTTCATGTGCTTGTTGGACATTTGATGTCTTCTTCGGTAAAATGTCTATTCAAATTGTTTGCTGCCTATTTTTAATTGGGCTGTTGTTTTTTGCTATTAAGTTGTAAATATTCTTCATATATTCTAGATACTATTTTTCATCAGATATCTGATTTTTAATTATTTTCTCCCATTCTATAGATTGTCCTTTCAATTTTTGGTCGTATCTTTTAAAATACAAAAGTTTTTAATTTTGAAAAAAAAAGCAGGTTATGTTAGAATCAATATAATGTAATATTTTCAAAATTATGTTTATGTCTATATAATCTATAATTGTGCAAAAAGATAAAAATACTGTGTGGAAAAAAAGTAGTACTGATATTTTTCATTGTAGGATTATACTTTTTGTTCTGTTGCTGCTTTAGACTGAAATAACTTTAGGGTTAAGAAAATATACCTTTTGATGGCTTTTATTTTTTCTTTAAGAAGTATATTCATTTTTCTCTAGGCACTCACAATATTATAGATTAATCTCATAAATCACACAATCTGTATATATATATATATATATATATATATATATATATATATATAAAACTAATATAAAACTAATAGAGCAAGAGTAATAACAGAGTCAAGATAATGTTCTGTTCCAGAGAAGAGAATAACTCTGGCTAGATGGGTCAGAAATGGACTCACCTAGGAAGAGACATTAAAATTGAAGTAGATATAGAAGTGTTTTGCAAAAGGCAATATATTTATAATAGTAAAATATTTAATATATGCAATTTTGAATAAAGACCCTTCTGGTAGTCCTTCTCTGAAAAAAATGCAAATAATTAATAGGAATTAAAATAACCTTATTTTTGTATTTAAATTTAGTATTATAGTTCCTCAAAGCCATCCATTACCATACCCACATTAATATTACATTTAAATGCAAGGATGAACTCTCAGGCAATAATCATATGCTATTTGAAACAAAATGTAATATTACTTCCGCAAATTAAATGGTGAAACTTATCAGTCTGATTTTAGAAACACATTCATGCAAGTGTAAGCTGATAGAACAAAAGGCTGATGATAATTTCAATAAATTGTAAAATCTGAAATAAGAAAGATCTGAAAATCTGAAATGACATTCAGAAAGAACTGTTTAGAGATTGTTCCTTCCTAGTCTTGTTATCCATATCTAATGTATATTTTACAAACTGACACTGAAATTACTATTTTAAAATAGTACATGCTTATGATGAAAATGTCTAAGAAACATATGGGTATAAGATAAAATTTTAAAATACCCAGATACTCAAGCACTACTCCTTGGAGATAACCACTTTGATAGTTTATTATATATTTTTCAGAAATTTTCTATGTCTCAATATGCATACATACACACACAGAAACACAGACACACATGCACAAATTTATCAACCCAAAATTTATGCAACAAATACTGTTCTGTAACATTTTTGACAGTTAACACTTCCTTAACAAGAATTATAGAACACATTCTAAATAGCTCTAGTTGATTTACCTCTTCATTTTTTAAACAGCAGCTTTGCATGAATGTGCCAAGGCACTCCTCTCTGGTTTGAAATGGCTGGTGTCTTGACCCTCTAGTCACACTTCAAAAGTCACCTCCTTAGAGTTCACCTTTGACCACTCAATTATAGGGCACCCATTTTCCCAAGCACTCTTCTCCTGTAAAGTATGTATTATAGTCTGAATATGTACACCAATATGTATATAAATGTGTATGTTAGTTATTTATTCACTTTCATGGCCTTACTGGGATGTAAGTTTTATTCTTGTTCACGTTCAACTATCAAGTTGAGAGCTAAGCCTGGCACATTGTGATCAATAACTACCTATTAAGTAAATAATCAAATTTAACTTTAACTAGTCACTTTTTGGTAATTATTTTTTCTAGTTTTCTCAGAGTTACAATAATGTGGAATTAACATTTCTTAAAATAGCTAGATTTCAAATATATATGTAAAATTTCCCAGGAGTCAATTGACCAGATTAAAGAGTATGTACACTTGAAAATATTGATAAATATTACCTTCTGAAATTCAAAACAATATATACTCTCATCAATAACAGGTAGAAGGGGTTATTTTTCAGTACCCTGGATAATACTTTTTGCTATCAAATGACTTAATGTTTACCTGTCTAATAAATACAAAATGATAGCTTATGGATCTTTAACTTGCATTGCATTTATTATGATATAGTTATACAATTTTAAATATTTTTATTTCTGCTTTTTTGACTTACATACTTAATGGCTATATCTGCCTTTTTCTTATTAATTTGCAAGAGTTGTTTGTGCATTAAAGAGATTCTCCCTTAGCTAATCATGTGAATTGATGAATTTGCCTAAACTTTGTTTTCTTTTGTGTTTGAAAATTCCCTTATAGTTCCACACAGGTGATTAAAACTCAAGTTTTATAATGGCAAACTTGTCAGTATCTTCTAAGTTATACATTTTCTGTATTTTGTCTTCAATTATTTTATTAGAGTTGAACCAGATCTTGAAATATGAGAAAGTCCATAATCCTACTCAGAAATAAAAATCATAAATGTAAAGATACAAACTAAATGAAAATAAAAGGAAAATAGTAAACTTTTGGAGTAGTTAGTCCTGCTAACATTTAAAATAATTCTTATTTTTTAGAGGGATTTAGAATACGACAATAAAATTTGTAGTGTCTAGAACTCAGTTTATATTTTATAAATAAAATTACCTGTAATGTGTTTTAAGAAACTGTTACTGTTTCTTAGGAAAGTATTTAGGAGAAAAAGTTAGAACTTCAAAAGCTAGGAATTTTTTTTTTCTGAGAATTCATATGGCTAAGAGGTGGTACAAGCAACTACTCCAAACAGTTTAAGCAAGTAGCTTATTTATATCCCGAGCTAATCCACAAAGGATTTAAAACGACATATAAAAACACAAACAACCAACTAGTAAACCATAAATAAAATATCAGGAGCAAGGAAAGTATAAATCAGACAAGGAGAAAGAGACCAAGAGGAAAAGAAAACAGGTAGGTGGACATAAGGTCCAAAGTGGTTTCTGTAATTGAGGAATAAATTTGGATCTGCTATCTTTAGAACTCAAAGCAAAAAGGAAAATGCTGTTACATAGTTCTCATTATGAGATTTCTCTATGAGAAGTAAACCTACCAGGTCTTTAGGTCAGTGATCCCCAACCTTTTTGGCATCAGGAACCGGTTTCATAAAATACAGTTTTTCCACAGACCTGGGAGGGTGGAATGGTTTTGAGATGATTCAAGCATATCACACTTATTTCTATTATTATTATATTATAATATATAATGAAATAATCATACAACTCACCATTAAAAAAAGGTGTGAACAAAAGTGGTAAATAAAATAATGAATGGGCCATGTGCAGACTCAAATAATTGTTGAATTCTGACTTAAAGCCTGACATCAGATACAACTGTATAATTGAAGTACAACAAAGCGCTTGCCACTCACTGATAGGGTTTTGATAAGAGTCTGAAAGCAATTGATTTATTATGGTCTCAGTGCAGTAAAACCTCCCTGCTAATATTAATGTTAATCTGTATTTGCATCCGCTCCACCTCAGCTCCACCTCAGATCACCAGGTATTAGATTTTTAAAAGGAGTGCACAACCTACATCCCTCACATGCTGCAGTTCACAATGGCATTTGGGTTCCTATGAGAATCTAGCACCACCGCTGACCTGACAGAAGGCAGAGATCAGGTGGTAATGTGAGCGATAGGAGTTGCTGTAAATACAGGTGAAGTTTGGCTGGCTAGCCCACAGCTCAGCTCCTGCTATGTAGTCTGCTTCCTCACAGCCACAGTCTGGTTTGGGACAAGGAGTTGGAATCCCTGCTTAAGGAGAAGCAAAGCTACTCTTAGGCTACTTTTATTTCTTCTGTAAGTAAGCAACATGTAATTTTTGACTTGCAACTTAAGTTTGTGTATTGGAAGAAACATTCGTCACACATTTAGTTGCAACCAATATTCGTTTAGAAGTTTATTGTTCCATTTATAGCTGTGGCATAGCATGTTACCTCCCACATTGCCCAGTCAGTCATTGATTTGTGTATTTGTTTATCCCTGGCAGAGGGCTGAGCATGACAGAGACCTCAGAAATGAGTAAGGCCAGAGAGGAGTGTACAAGGAACTTGGAGTTCAAATAGAACCAGAGGAAGAGGAAATGTTTTGTTTGCTAGGTGGGATTTTAGCTGAAGTTTAAAGAATTAGTAAACAATTTGCTAGGTTTATAAATGGGAGAGGGTCATATTTACTCTGCAAGATTATAAAATGAAGGCAAAATTATTGAACATTAAAAGCACACAAAGTTGATTTGCATTTCTCTGATGATGAGTGAGACTGAGCACTTTTTCATATGTCTGTTGGCTGCCCGTATATCTTCTTTTGAGAAGTGTCTATTCATGTCTTTTTCCCACTTTTTAATGGGGCTATTTGTTTTTTTCCTTTCAGTGCATTTGAGTTCCTTGTCTAACCCCAGTAAGAATGGCCATCATTAATGAAACAAACAACAGATGCTGGCAAGGATGCAGAGAAAAAGGAAAACTTCTACACTGCTGATGGGAATGTAAACTAGTGCAACCTCTTTGGAAGACAGTATGGCTATTTCTGAAAGAACTAGAAATTGACCTTCCATATGACCCAGCAATTCTCCTATTGGGAATATATCCAGAGGAACTCAAATCATTCTACAAAAAAGATACCTGCACACATATGTTTGTTGCAGTTCTGTTCACAATAGCAAAAACTTGGAACCAACCACGTTGCCCATCGAAGCTGGACTGGATAAAAAAATAAATGTAATACATACACGCTTGAATATATTATGCAGCCATAAAAAAAGGACAAACATATGGACTTCGCAGCAACTTGGATGGATTTAGAGTCGATCATACTCAGTGATCTATCACAGAAACAAAGAACAGAGTACCATATGTTCTCACTCATAAGCTGACTTTGAACAATTATAATACTATAAGAAAGGGACCGGCAGTAGTGGGAAACTGTCAGAGGAGAAGGGTGGGATTGGCAGTTGAGGGAAACTGCTAGGGGAGGGAGGGGCATACCTCATCAACAAGGGTACCTGCATAATCAACGTTTGTATACCTAACTCTGAATTGTATCCCACATCTTTATAATAAAAAAAAGTACACAAAGTTGCCAGGTGTGGTGTCTTACACCTATAATTCCAGCACTTTAGTAGGTGGAAGCAAGAGGATTACCTGAGCCCAGGGATTTGAGACTAGCCTGGGCAATTTGGTGATATCTTGTCTCTACAATAAATCAAAAAAATAGCTGGGTGTGGTTGTGCATGCATGTAATTCCAGCTACTTGAAAGGCTGAGGCAGACAGATCACCTGAGCTCAACAGGTTGAGGCTGCAGTGGCCATGATTGTACCACTGCATTCCAGCTTGGGCAACAGAGTGAAACTCTGACTCAGAAAAAAAAAAAGAAAAAAGAAAAAAAATAGTACACAAATTCAAACGGGTTTATGTTTTAATTCAATAGGTTAAATTAGTCTATTTTGTAAGTTTTCTTACATGCAAAAGCATCACAATATTTCCTAAAAGGAATCTTGGATAAATTGAATTAGTAACTCTACATAGAAAACGAAAGCAGTTAAAATTGTATGTATATAAAAGTGTCTTCCTTTTAATTGCTCTTCTTCTATTAAGATATTTAGAAGCTGGAGGTGAAGAGCTTGATGCTCCAGACCTAGAAGGCCCCTAAAGGAACTCCACCCAATCTTGGTCACATCACCAAGTTTTTTTCTTCATTATACAGTTATGACTGTTTGAACTTCTCTTAAGTTGTTGATTGCCTGTCTTCTACATCATACACACTTAGTGTAGGCAGAAATTTACAACAGTGCTCCATCTTAATAAATATGTGTTGACCAAATAGATGAATTTGGAGGTCGTGATATAAATTTAAGTAGACAATTGTAAAAAGGAAAAGGCAGCGAGGTCAGAATTCGGCATAGGAAGGAAGGATGCCATGTCCCCTGTCAAGTACTTATCACTAAAATGTTATTATGATTTCTACCTCCCTGTAGCCACAGTGTAAGAGATTTTCAAGATATGCATTCCTTTGCTACCTATTTAGAATCTCTGATGTTGCTCATGACTTAAATCTTGAAATTCAGAGGAATGAATTATATTTCTGTGTTAGAGGAAACTTTCAACCCTGGAACACATTTTTCTCTGGTCCCCACAATTTCTGGGAACTGACAACCAGAAATGAATATAAGTGTGGAACCATGTGGAAGAGGTAGCATGTTAATCCAGAGCTTTCCAGTAGAGAAAAAAAGAAAAGAAAAAACAAACTTTGCAACTAGAAGCAAGTTGAAAGTTGCAGTATCGTTTTCAATCTATGGGGTAAAGCCTTTCTGATCATTAGAATTGTTTACCAATATAAGGAGGCCTCTGTGAAATCATGATTCCCAAGTATTCAATCAGATATCAGATATCCAGTATGTGGACAAAGACTTTTCTACAGCCTGAGAGTCAGGGCTGTACCCAAGGTATAATGTGTTCACAGGTGGGGGGGGGTAAGTGACAAAAAACAGATTAGACTATTAATTTATTTGAAAATTAACTGTGGCTTTGAGCCAACAGGACTTGTTTAATACATAGCAGCTTAGAGCGTTCCTTAATTTAATTAAAAACCGTATGTTGTTTTTTACAAATTCATTCTCTTCATGTGTTACTAGTATGCAAATCACACCAGTGTCATGATTAAACACTCATTAAATTAGTACATGTTCACGTCTTTGACCTAAGAAACTATGGGCAAGGATCTCGTGGCCTCTTGTAAGTTGTAGATTTAATGCTCAACATCTCATGAGTTATTCTATGTAGGTGAACAGCTCCACACTGGAGCCCTGGTAACTTTATACATGTCCACATAGACCACATAGGCAAGACTTGACTGCTGTTCAACTCAGCCTTTGCAAACTTCTCTGTGATTTTATGGAGCAAGGAAGGATAATCACCTTGGTGAAAAGTTGTTACAAGATTATTCTGTCTCCCTATCTTGGGGAAATTGCAATAAGGTTGTTTCTATTCCATCTCCCTAGTTTCATTTGAGCAACAGACTTTTCCCCTTTCCTTCCTTTATGATATAACTGCAGGCTTTAAACTACTTGGGTTGTAGGTCAAAATTGGCATTCAAGGTTAGAGTGACCCAGCATTCATGCTGCTTATCATGTGACTTCTCCAATTTGATGTCTTCATGTGGTGCTCGAGACGCAGGGCGTTGTCACCAAGTTGATCTTGCTGTTGCTTTCTGTGTAAGAAAAACCTGAATCCATTTGGTTTCATGTTCTTATTACTGGGTGGATTGATGGAAGAGTGGGAAGGCAATCTAGGAGGTACAGCAGTAGTTCTTGTGGAACTGGTAACCACAGTGCAGCTGCCAAGTGGCTGTTTCATTGCTTGATATTTTACACTCAGCAAGAGAGTTATCCTGACTCCAGGTCTTTTCCCTTCTGCTTGCTTGGACTTGGTAACCAGGCTCTGGACTATAGATTTTTTTGAAAGTCATGGAAATTAAACTGGATGCTCCAATATGCAGTATAATCACTCCTGATGCATCCTCTTTCCACCTGGACATTACAAGATGGCCCTCTGACCTTGTGCTACACCTTAGAGAAGAGGTAGGACAGTGTGTTGTGGAAAATTTATGTTTCTTTGACATCAGAGTTATGCTTAGGATATTTGTGCATATACACATGGAGGTGAGTTATCTCTTTTTTCTAATCTGAGCACCATGCTAAATTTAACAAACTTGATTAGTATTGAGCTTTGTGTACATATAATTCACTGATTATTTAGTTTCTTTTACTTTGGTATCATACTGAAATGCACTATTATTTTCCAAAATCTGCCGCTTCAAACAGCAAAGTTGTTCTTATTTATCCTGATAATTGTTACAGCATGGGAAATTTCTAAATATACCACAAAGCCTAAATTATATAAATGTATATATAATATATGTAAGTATTAGGTTGGTGCAAAAGTAATTGTGGTTTCGGACTGAACTTTAAATCATTATAACGAGGCTCAGACACATTTTCAGTAATCAAAATAGGAATCATTACAATCAACATATTTTTGCCAATGAGCAATAAGTTTGTTTATTCCTAAAGCATAAAAATCCTTGCTTCAGGATTTTATGATCTCTTGGAAAGCATTTTCTGCATCCCGCTAGTTGTGGAAGCATTTTCCCTGTAAAAAGTTAACGAGAGGCTTGAAGAAGTGGTAGTTGATTGGTGAGAGGACAGGTGAATATGGCAGTTGAGGCAAAACTTTGTAGCCCAATTCATCCAACTTTTGAAGCTTTGATTGTGCGATGTGCAGTTGGGCATTGTGGAGAAGAATGGACTCTTTCTATTGACCAATGCTGGCTGCAGACATTGCAGTTTTCAGTGCATCTCATTGATTTGCTGAGCATACTTCTCAGATGTTATGGTCGCTGGGATTCAGAAAGCCACGGTTTATCAGACTGTTTAGCAGAATGCCAAATAGTGACCATGACTTTTTGGGAAGTGCAAGTTTGGCTTTGGGAAGTGCTTTGATGCTTCTTCATGGTCTAACCACTGAGCTGATAGTCCCTGACTGTTGTATGCAATCTACTTTTTGTGGCAAGTCACAATTTGATTGAGAAATGGTTTGTTGTTGTTGCATAGAATAAAAGAACATGATACTTTGAAATGATGATTTTTTCAATTTGCAGTCAGCTCATGAGTCACCCACTTATCAAGCTTTTTCACCTTTGCAATTTGCTTCAGATACCTAATGACCATAGAATGATTGACATTAGGCAACTTCTCATGTAGTTGTAAGAGGATCAGCTTCGATGATTGCTCTCAATTATTTGTTGTCAACTTCCAGTGGCTGGCCACTATGCTCCTCATCTTCAAGGCTTTTGTATCCTTTGCAAGACTTCTTGCAACACCACTGCACTGTATGTTTGTTAATAGTTCCTGGACCCAATGATTTGTTGATGTTGCGAGTTGTCTCCGCTGCTTTATCATTCATTTTGAACTTGAATAAGAAAATTGTTCAAATTCGCTTTTTGTCTAACATCATTTCCATAGTCTAAAATAAATATAAAATAAACAGCAAGTAATAAATCACTAGCCAAAAAAAAAAAAAACATAAAGTGAGAAATGAGCATTAATACGATGTATAACATGATCACATTTATTTAATAGGGTATTCCAATATCAAACTACAACTATCAACAATGCAAAAACCGCAATTACTTTTGCAAGAACCTAATACTAGAGTTTTCAGGTCCTGTATTTTGATAAGTTGCAAAGATTAACAATCTTCCTTAGTATTTTATTGTTCTTTCTAAATTTGCTGAATGTAAAGAAAGTATAGAAGACAACCATTTTGCAATCACTACATTTGTAGTTCATAGCAAAAGAAAGAGAAGGGCAGCATATTATGCCAGACAGGTTGTCCTGGCAGCACCTTGACAGGTGGGAGGAAGAAATATAACAAGTACCTGAGATTGTTTATAGCTAACACAAGATCACCATAGCAACTATCTCCAAGAATATTGCCATGCATTTTTTAGAAAATATTTATATCTCTTACTGATAAAAATAATTGTATATGTATAGATACATAATATAGAAAGAGCATAATCATTGTATCATTCATTAAGTGTATAAAAATGGTCAAATTATAGTTCATTCAAAGCTATGGTAGTCAATCACTACATAATATATAGACAAAACATGTAATATATAGAAAAATACTTACTTTATGCATGATTAAGCAATATGTACTAAATATAACATGACTCAAACATGTATTTCGTCTGTAGATATAGGTGTACACATATAGAGTAAAAACTATAAAGTAATTACTCTAACTATAACTAGTTCTTAATTGTGTTATCTCGGGGAAAGAATACTCAGAAGTGAATGCTTTAAAATTTTTTTGTTTGGTTTTGTCTTCTAATTTCCTCCTGACATGCAAGTTGATAACAACATTTTCAAAATTTACACACAGAAAAAAAAATATTTTCTCCTTCTCTCTTTCCCCTCCTCCTTCTCCTCTTCCTTTGCCTTCTTCTTTTAGCAAATTGTTTATGAGTTATACACATGCATAGATTCTGGTAGCTACCACAACCAAAAGAATACAGAACAGTTCTAACTCCTCCCCAACTACCCCTTTCTAAATCAAGGCAGTCAGACCCATTTCTTTACAATCCCTGGTAGCCACAAATCTGTTCTAAGTCCCTGTAGTTTTGCCTTTTCCAGAATGTCATGTATTCTAGAAACACATTTTGTTCCAGTCTTAAATGTTTTCTCATTATTTCAACTAAGATGGAGCTTCTCAAGAGTTATTTTCCTATAGAATAATTATGTTGCTAAAAAGTGATTCCTAAATCCAGAATTACTTACTCAATGGCCATGCCCTTAGTTGTTTCATACACATTTCAAATTGCCTCCCAGGGATGTTGTATCAACCTTTGCTCCTACCTTTAGTACACAAGACTATTCATCAGAGAAAATGCTTTGCTATCATGAATTGAAAATATGATAGGTAAAAACAATAGACTTGCTTGATTTTTGTTTTTATCATTACCAACTCAGATTTTTTTCTCTAAACACATTATTAGTCATGTACTAATTTTTTCCAAGTTCTTTGTTCACGACTTTTGCTCATATTTTCTAAGATATTATATATATTTTCATTATTAATTTGTAGAATTGTTTCTTTTTAAATAAGAGTATTAACCCTTTACCTACCTTGTTTGTTGCAAAGTGTTTCCCAGTTTATTTCTCTATTTTGGTTGTTGCTTTTTAACCTATAGAAGCATTATAGATGTTATCTAACCTATTGTTCTGGGGCTTTGTAACTCTTTCTCATCTTATTGAGAAAGATCTCTCTTACCTCATGGTCAGTCAAATATCCATCTATATTTGTATTTTGAAAAATTCTATATTTTTAATAGGATGTTAAAATGTAGCCTATTGGATTTCTCTCTTTGCTTTAGTCATTGTTGACTTGAGTGTTTGTAGATCTATATTTGTAGTATGAAGTACCTGATTCTTAGTCATCTGCAATTCACCCTCTATACAATTTCAACTCCTAGGCCTCACAAAAAATATAAACCAGCATCCTCTGACTACCACTTGTTAATTGCCTTCTCTTTCTTACCTCTATTTCTTGACATTTCTGGTTTTTGTTTGTTTTGTTTTTTTGACAGGCAGTGTGTTCAGACAAAAATAAATGGATTTTGACTGGCTTAAGAGAGTCATGTCTTACTAGTAGTAGGACAGCTGTGTGACTCAGTTAAAGTTGCCAGATGATATATAAGATGCCCAGTTAAATCTGAATTTAAGGTAAATAATGAATAACTTTCATGTCCCAAATATTGCAGTGGCCACACATATAGTAAAAATTATTCATTTTTATATAAAGTTCAATGTTTTTTAGCTGTATTGTATTTTTATTTGCAAAATTCGATGCAACTTTAGATCTAGTTATGGCCAATGAAACCTAATAGAAAGTCTGTGCAAGGTTTTCTGGGAAAGCCTTTGCTTTCCAAAGAAAAGGATCAATCCTGCCTTTTTCACACTCCCATTGCATGTAGATGCAATGCTTGAAGATTCAAGTTATCTTGTGATGAGTCTTACCACATACTGTATAGGACAGAATAAAACCACAAACTGAGAGGTTAGATTGGAAAGCTACTTGAAGCTGGGTCCATGACATCATTGATACTGAAGCCTTATATTTAATTTTTTTTAATTTTACAAAAAAGTTGAAATCTCTATTTAGTTAATCTATTGAAAGTTGGATTTTCTTATATTTTAAGATGAATGCAGTACTAATAGATACATTTTGCTTGGAGGACTCTTCCTCTTTTTAAGAGTGTTTTACTTATAATGATCATTCATTCATTCACTCAGAAATTACATTTTGAGCACTGACTTTATGTTCAAGAAGCAGATTTGCTTAATATACAATTCTCCCACCTACCTGCCAATTATTTTCCAGGATGCAAAGTGTAGAAAGTTTATGGAGTTACTAACATACTTTTAGTTCTTTAAAAAAATCATACCAGAAAGGTGGATGTCATGTTTTCTGGTTTGGGGTCAGAAATCATAGAATAGAGAATTTATAGTGTTTCTTCCTATCTTCATTCAGATAGCTAGCATAGTTTTTTGACATAATATATATGTGGTCTCTGGTAATTTTCTCAATCCAATATCTTTGCTCTTATAAGCTATGACAATTCTTTCTAGATTCTGAGAATAGGCCATCAGTCATGGTTTTTGGTACTGCGTGACTTTTTATCACAAACCGTTTTCATTGTCATCTTACAGTTTTCATAGGAATCCACAGTAGACTGTCTCAGAAACTACTAGGCAAATTCTATTTAAAATCCAACATTCTGATATTTGGAAAACTTGATGTAGATGCCTTCTAGTCATCATATGATTGCTGGTAAATTCTGCACCCATGTTTTGATGAGAAGAAAATCCTAAAAGCTGGCATATACTTTTTAGTGTTGTAAACTTTTGCAACCTATAGGGTATTAAGGAAAGAAGTGTAGAAAATTATGAATCAAGTATTACAAGTTAACTTTAATCCTAACTAGTAATGGTAATTTTCTAAAAAAAAAAAGAAAGTACTAATTTGCTTAATAGTTTTAATGCTACATTTAAGATACATTTCAGATTCATATTAGAAGTACATTGGTGTCTTGGTTTGTTCAGCAGCTATAACAAAATGGCACAAAGTAGTTTATAACCAACAGAAATTTACTTCTCACAGTTTTGCAGGCTGGGAAGATCAGGGTACCAGCAGATTCAGTGTCGGTGAGGACTTGCTTCCTAGTTCATAAATGGTGACTTCCCTCTGTATCATTCATTACATGATGGAAAAAGTGACAAGTTTTTCAGGCATTTTTCATTAAAGCAATAATATCACTCATGAAGGCTCTACGCCAATGACATAATCCCCTCCCAAAGGGCTGCCTCTCAATATGATCACCTTGGGGGTGAGAATGTCAACGTATGAATTTTAGGTACATAAACATTCACACCATAGCAACTGAAATGCCAACTACTCTAAAAACAGTCAATAAAATCTTTGGTAACTGAAAATATTAATGGTAAATCAATATTTTGATATTTACTTTGTGTTGCCTGAATAATTGATTTCTAAGGAAATCAAATAAAAATGTGTTATAGTTAGTGATTGCAAAGTTGTATTTAGGTTTTCAGTGCTTACTGATGGAAAAAATACATCTTTTTGAAGTGAGGTGATTCAAACTTTATTTGTTATTGCATTATACAAAGCATAAAAGCATAACCAAGTTGTGGTAGCTTGAATAATGGCCCCAAGATGTCCATGTTCAAATTCCTGGGACCTATGAATGTTACCTTCTATAGCAGCAGGGACTTGGCAGACATAGTTAACCCACAGATCTTGTGATAGGGAGATGACCCTGGATCTACCTCTGCTTTTTATTATGTAATCACAGAGATCTTTATAAGATGGAGACAAGGGATCAGAGGGAAGAGGTGATGTGAAGACAGAAATAGAAAGAGATTTGAGATACTGCGCTGCTGGTTTTAACAATGGAGGAAGGGGCCCTAGGTCAAGGAATGCAGTTCTAAAGGCTAAAAGGTGGAAGAGGCTTCTTCTCCTCTAAAACCTCCAGAGGGAGAACATATGACCATGTTGATACCACAGTTTTGTCTCAGGGAAACCCATTCCAGGCTTCTTCTATAACAGTTGGTCATAAGTTTGTATTATTTTAAGTCACTAAGCGTGTGGTGACTTATTACAGAAACAATAGAAATCTATTATACTGGTTTAAATTATTTTTATTGTATTAGAATGTTTCAGGCAAAAAAAATGGGCACTAAGGGACAGAGAGCTTATATGATAGAAATGGATTGCCAGCATGGATATAGAAAAGACATATGTATAGGAATTGGGTCTAAATGTTCATTTAACAAACAATGTAGGACTCAGGAGAAGTCAAAAGTAAGGGTAATGGGTAAAAATATTAAATTATGCATAATGTATCTGGAATTATGCTGGTACCATAAAGGCTTTTAAAGAACATCATTTTCCCCAGCAAACATTCCATTGCCATTTTTCAACATCACCTTATCATATCTCAGAGTGCCAGTAAAATGCAGGTAATTCAAGAAGTATTGTCCCTTTCCCTCCAGTTAAAGAATCTGGAGTTATTTTTTTGTTATAAGTAATGTATTCTTGGTCTCAAAATAAATTTAAACAATTTGCTTAACTAATCTTGGATTTGCTGTACACATTTCAATTAACATCTTGCTCATTACTAATGTGAACAATTTGTACAAGCAGATATTTCCAAGATAAGTGCTACAATGAAAATTAGCATTGTCAATTTGTCAGAAATGTTCAGATTGTTTGTTTTTCAATGAATTTAGGTTCAGTAATGAAAGGGGGGAGGTATATGCCTGCCATCTTTGTAACAAGAAATTCTAAAAATCATCTTAGGAGTTTTCCAAAATCTTGTTATAAATATCTCTCAAATTATAACTTTCTCTCATATAATTCAAGACCAAATGGGTGGTGCCAAGTTTTAACTGTGAAAATATACCATGCCAACAGTAGAGAAATGTGCCTTAAATCCACACACATTTAACATTGATTATTCTGTGATTGTTCTGTAGTTCTCTGGGCGTAGTATTTCACAATGTAATTTTAGGTTGGTTTTATGACATTGAAATTTTTAATGTTTTTTTTTTTCTTAAAGGATACTTTGGTTCTTTATTAATAGACCTACCTCTGCTTGTTATGAATTTATGAAAAAGGATGGCATTCTTTATACTGTTTTTATCATTTATTTTATTTTTTGTTAAAACTTTGAGTTTGTTTTGATCTTAAAATTGAAAATATTTATTTTACTGAAGAAAATGGAAAGATTATATAATTTCCAGTTGTTTCT
This sequence comes from Carlito syrichta, assembly GCF_000164805.1. Lineage (NCBI taxonomy): Eukaryota > Metazoa > Chordata > Mammalia > Primates > Tarsiidae > Carlito > Carlito syrichta. The sequence continues at coordinate 893,072 of NW_007259741.1, forward strand.
ATTACTACAATTCATAGCTCTGAAGAAAGCAAGATCCTTTTTGTTATGATAGGTTTATGATACCAAATCAAATGACAGATTGTGAAATCAAAATGATACGAAAAATGTGTTTGGATGTGAAGTTTTGTATTATTAGGGATGTTTGTAACAGACATAGGATGTGTTGATGGAATGAGAGTAACCACTGAGTCCATACCATCAGGATATAGTCTAATAAAGCAAACGAACTATCTAGAATCCTTACTAGTTTCTCTTAGATTATAGTTCACATGTTTACATAACTTTTAAAAGTTTGATTTTGAATACAAGATCAAAGTATTGCAAGGCACAATTTGTAAGACAAAATCAACAAGTGTGAATCATTTCCAGCATTTCAGACTTGCAGAAAATAAACTCTTACCAATGAATCATATATTTCATTTCTTTCTGCAAATATTTCTCAACTCTACCAGTTTCTCAAGCATCACCCACTCTGTAAAAACAGGCAAATTATTCTGTTGTCTAATTCAGAGGGTAAACAAACTGCAAGAGGCACAAATTACCTCAGTTTTCCAATTCCCTAGTGTAATTCACATCAGTTACTATTGTCTGCTCAATACTACTTTTTGCTGACTTTCTAGTAACTAACACTTCCCACCCGGGATACAGGGTTAGGCCATCATTACTACTTTCAGACTGTGTCCAACCCCTGGGCATGGTACTCGTATGAAACTAGAGGCATGGTCAATAAATAGGTCAGTATAGCCTAGGGATTTCCCCAATGTATTTGGTGAGACCGATTTTTATTTGTGTTGTTGCAAAATTCTTTTCAATTATAATTGCCTCTAACCATGATCCCTGCCTTATGGAGAAACTAAAGCTAGAGAATGGAATGAAAACGCAGAAACTAACAAACAGGAGAGATGGGGAAAAAAATCCTAATTGCATTTGGTCTCTGATTTAAGTTGTCCTTAATCAAATGCCTTGGGCCATATTTGAAGCATTATGATGAAGCACGCCCACAACTCACCTGGGGGACTAGTTAAGAGAAACAGAGCTCAGGTCAGGATATATAAATGAATCCAATGTTTTCATGCTCTCCATTTGGAAAAGGGTGACTATCTTTTGCTTTCAATGGATAACACATTTTAACCTGGGTATTCGCAATTTATGTTGGGAAAAATAGACTTGTGTGCAATATGTGTTTCTGTGTATGTATTTATGTTGTTACCCTGAGGTGAAATGTATCAAACTTCAATTGTTTATATCTGCAGGACAACCTTTCTCTCCTTCTTTGGGTAGCATATCCCTCCAATCTAACCTCCAGGAACTTTCCTGAACCAATCCGCGTTAGACATACTGCTTCACACCCTTGGTTAAACTTAAGACTGGGATCCAAGCAGAGCCAGAATACTTGCCTAGGAGTTGGGAGAAGAAAGGAATAAGACCACAATTTGTGTGTGTGTGTGTGTGGGGGGAAGCTATAATATATAAATAAGAGATTCTGGAGATTATTTTCCACATCCTAGGAAGAATTTGAAATGCAAGACAGAAAGAATCCTGCCTTTGCAGAAATCTTTCAGTTGATCTTGAAGCCAGCATTTTGCCCTGCCTATGTTTTATATCCAATATATGATACATTCACCGTTAAGACTAACCCCATTAAAATTGAATTTCTGTCACTGATATTTCTGAAAGATAAACTCACCTCAACATGTGCTTTTCTATCCACTAATTCTAACATTGTTTTTACGGATGCTCAGTATAATCACTTCATATTTTTAACATTTCTGAGCCTTCAAGCATTTCATTCTTTCCGAGACTTTGAGCATTTCATTCTTTCCACCGGAAATTAATTATCTTTAAATATGTTCTATCTGCCCTAAAATGTCTAAGCATCTTAACAAACAATTTTAATATCAAAATAGTGTGCTTTATGTGAAGAATTTTTTAAAATTTTATTTTAAAGATGTAGGGTACAATTCAGGGTTAGGTATACAAACGATGATTATGTGGTTTTTTGTTTTGTTTTGTTGGCTGATTCTTCTAGTTCCAAACTGGTTTTTTCATGTTCTGTAGCTTTCCATTTTCTTCAAACTTGGATTTGCAGAATGTGTGAGTCATCCTGCACCTTAACGTTTTCTGCTTCCCAGAAACCATTTCTTTCTTACTTTTACTCAGTCCCTCCCCAAAATGCTTCAAAACATTTAAAATATATATATTAAGATGTGAGAAAATGATTGTCAGTTATAGTGTTATTAACAACCATGGTGTTTTTAGATGAAAAATGATCAAATGCAGGAGGATAGGATAAGGAGCAGTTTGTCCATTGGTATGAAGCTACAATTAGAGAGGATGAATAATTCTGGTGTTCTATTGGCCTGTAGGGTGACTATGAGTAATATTAAGGAATTGCAGATTACAAAAGAGCCAGAAGACAGGTTTTGTAATGTTCTCATCATAAAAAAAGCTAAGTACATGGAATCATAGATATATGCTAACCATCTTGATTTGAACATTATATAATATAGTAAATATATGTATCAAAACATCAAATTGTATCTTGTAAATATGTACAATGATAATACATCAAGTAAAAAAAAGTTTATTGTTAAAAAAATTCAAATTATACGCATAGGTTGTAAAGTTCTCAAAGCAGAGGTTTAGATATTAACAAAAAATGAAGATTATTTCATGGGCTCTTATGTCATGCTTAGATTTCTTAAATCACTTCTTTTATAAAAGTAGTTAAATTGTAAGTCATCAGGTATCTCATAATAATAGAGTCTAGATTAACTCAATGACATCTGAAATATTTGTGGATGTTTAAAACATTATAGCTGAGTCAATATATGGGGCAATGGTTTTATATCCTTGTGGTTATCTTTCTAAATAATTATGACAACTCTTAACCTTAAATTCCTAAATGGATTTTTGGCTTTAAAATGGAATAGAAACCTCTTTCCTCTTTTCCTGTCTGACTCTAAAGAATGATGGAAGGAATGAGAAAGAGAAATGAGAATCTGTCTTGATGGCATGAAAAAAATAAATATTGATAAGCTTCTCATTGTAGTGAAAATAATGCAAGGATGAGAATGAATTCTTAAAAACAAATGTCCGCTGCTGCAGACTTCAGGCAGAGATGTTGGGGTACTGGCTTCTCAACAGGGGGAGGACTACCTGAGGGGCAAAGTCAATGATCTCGTACTTGGAAAAGCAGGTTTGTTTTGATGATAAAAACTGCTGCCAAAATTTTTTACAAGTTTATTTTGCACAAAGCATTGTAAAGGAAGCAGAGGTGACTAAGGAAATCCATCATTTTTGCAATTGCATGGGCGAGCAGAAGAAAAATCCATGGATGGGAGGCAGTTTTCAGCAAAGGAAATGTGGGTGTCAGGGGGAAAGGATGTGAAGTGGTATATGTACGTTTAAATGTTACCCAGAAAAGAAACAAGAACTATGTCATCAACAACATAGTGTAGAGCAATGGATATTACAGAAGTGGAAGACAGGAGATTGTACACATATATCACAGCTATAAATCACCACAATAACTTTGAAAGAATATAAACTTTAAAAAATATCCAAAGTAAACACAATAAAAAAAGCACACAGACAGACTTCATTGAAAAAGAAAATAAATTTAACAGGCGTATTAAAAAAAAACCTATCAATTAAAATAAAAATAATAAGATCAAACATTAATTTTATCTTTATAAATATAAATGAAATATATTTATCTATTAAAAGAAGAAAAGATACTCACACTAAATAATGAAGCAAAATCCAACTATGAGTTATGTAACAGAAATATAAAATAAAGTAAATGAGAATTTTTGAAAGTAAAGAGTAGACAAAGACATAGAAGGAAACTGCGGTTTAAAAATTATTCAGGGAGTCTGTTATTAATATCAAATAATATACAATTCTCATTAAATACTAAATTTACAAAGGACTTTATAAAGCAAATATTTGATTCACACTGGAAAATGTACAGTCATGATCTACATACAAAAAAATTGCGTTAAAATAATTTTAAAAGGATCTGTATGGATTGCTCGTATGCCTAGAATTGGGGAAAAAAAGACCAATATAACCTTATTGCTTATATTGATCTACTAATAATTGATATACTTCAATTGAGAACAAAATTTACTTTCCAGGTACCCACAAAAGTCACAGTGTTTGACCAAAAATGCTCAGTAAATTTGAAAGTCAAAATAGTGGAAACATTATGCTTTGTTTAAAATGTAATAAAACAACAAATCAGACAGAAAATTAGTAAGATATGCAAAAATGAATAATTAATGTGCTTATATTGCTTCTTACCCTCTCTCTCTCTTTTTATTTTGAAACATATTTTAATTTGTAATGCTTTTCAGGATACGTTGTTAAATGAAAAAGTAAAGTGTAGTATAGTATTTCCTGTTGCAATGTTTATAGTATACCGCTATATGTTTTAAAAGAGGAGCATAATTATATTCATATCCTTGTATATGCATAGCTATTTCTGAAAGTATGTATCACAATTGTGATTTTTGGAGAGTAAACTAGAGAAAATGGTAAAATAATAGCTTGAGATTTTTTTCTTCTCAGATGTTTTACCATGTGTCTTTAAAAGGCCATTACATATTTAACAAGTTCTAAAAGGGTTCATAAACTGTTTTATGGTATATAGATACTCTCTAAGTGCAAATGTACATAAAGGGCACAAACCAAAGTGTTGGCTGTTGTTATCGCTGACTGGTGAGAGTGTAGATAACATTTATTTCTTGTTTATATTTTATGGTATTATTTTACTTAACCAAAGGTAAATACCACCTTTGCAATTGAAAAAAAACTATAAACTATTTTTCATTTTAAGATGGTTTCCTACAGGCTATGGAAAAATTTTAGCCACCTTTGTTTAACATTCCCTTTGCAATGCCATCCCAGTTTGTACTCCCAGCATTAGTTCCTGCCTTATCAGCTTCATATACTCTGTATTTAGCAAACATTCACAGCTCTGAATTTTCATAGTTCATTGATAACTCCATGCCATTTTTCATGTTGTTTCTTCTGCATAGAATAAATATCCCTGCCTAAACTATCAAAAACCCCCTCCCTTCTAAAAGTTTATTTAAATGTTACCTTAGTGGTGTTTACAGGTAAAATTAATCACTCCTTTTTCTGATTTCCTTTACAATACTAGAATTAAATCTATATATCTTGTATGATACAGTAGTGTGTGTGTCTGTGTGTGTGTGTTTGTGTGTGTGTGTGTGTGTGTGTGTGTGTAGAAGAGACAAAAAAGCGACAGAAAATGCAAGACAGAAAAAGATGATAAAATTAATGTGATAATTCCATCGAGTCCTTGTATTTAATATAATAAAATATGCTATAGGGAGTTATATATACTCATATTTAAATTTTCTCAAATGATGAAAAATTTTTTTGCTTAGATAGTTTATGTATGATAGGTGATAATGTGACTTTCTGATAGATTGTCATTGAGTTTGTGACTGTGACTACTAAAGTTTAAGCAGATCTCATATTTGCTGATATAGAAAAATTTAGTCTAAAAGAAAACTTTTTCTGATGTCACAATTCTGAAAATTTAGATAAAAAGTGGCCTTAGAACTGGTTGATAATGACTCATCTCATTAATTTCTACCTTTTGATACCAATATTATAATCATTAAAACAGATGACTTAAATTGTAGGCTGTTTTAAACTAAATTTTAGAAGAATGAAAGCTTTACCCACTGAGATAATTTATTTTGGGGTTTTAATTTTAATGTCATAGAATATTTCATTTGACTTTCACAGTGTTTTAATTTTAAAAAAGTGTATTCCTCTTTGTTAGCCAATAATAACTTTTTGTTGGAATTTTCATTAGATTTCATGTTGAGGCATAGTTCGTGAAAATGAATAGAGACAGATTTAGCCTGTTAGAGTACTCTGGATTTCTTAATTAATCATTTTTGGGTAGAGTTCAGTAAATCTGTGACCCTGAGCAAAGTACCCAATTCTGAGACTCAGTTATTCATTATTAAAATAATAGTATTCATAAGGCTTATCTTAATTATTTGAAACTAGATACTGTATAAGGATACCTATATTGAGCTTCTATTTCATTACTTTTTTGGAGAAAAATATTTAAAACCTAATTTATTATTATTGCTGTTGTTATCGTTATTATTATTATTATTATTATTATTATTTTGAGTCAGAGTCTCACTCTGTCACCCAGGCAGGAGTGCAGTAGCAAAGTAACAACCTCTGTAGCTTCAATCTGCTGGACTCAGATGACCCTTCCACTTCAGTCATCCAAGTAGCTGGAACTATAGGCATGTATCACCATGGCCAACTAAATTTTTTTATTTATTTTAGAGATGAGATCTTGTCAAATTGCTCAGGCTGGTTTTGAACCCTTGGACTCAGGCAATCCTCTTGCCTCCACCTCCCAAGGTGCTAGAATTATAGGTGTGAACTACTGTGCCTGGCTTAATTAATTATTATTTAAATATTGAGATAAAATCTTGTTGCAAAGTATTTACAGAATCAGTATTCAATGTCTCAAACTGCAATGCATGAACAAAAGAAATTGAAAACAAATTTGATTAATTAATTCCAATTTAGTTCTAGTTTGATAATGGTGTATCAATTGTCAAAAGTTTATATGAGACTAATTATTTTATAGATAACATTTTAAAACTCTAGGAAAAAATAACTATTGACAGAACCAAAACACAAATTAAAGCAAACAAAACTGGAGTATAAAAGTTCCTTGAAAGAAGGATTTTCATGGAGTTAATATTTACGCTTTTGTGACTTTTCTCTCTACATAGTGTGGAGTAGGCAGACTCAAGCAGAAAGTCAGAGTACAACCATGTTAAGAAGTCTGAGACTAGAGTTCATGGCTGTCAGAGGAATTACAATGTCAGAAGGATGCTGGAAAAAGAAGTATTAACAGAAAGAATATTGCCCAAACCTGCATATAAACTTTGTCTACATCCTTGATTCTCTCATGAACTATGTACGCACAGAGAATCGATTATCAAAGTGCCCTGCAGATAACAATGGATGGAAGGTTCAAGGAACTGAATAGAGATTTAATGTTCCCTCACTGCTGAAGTGACAGAGATTAGAGTTTAAGTCTAGCAAATTAACTACTTGATAGAAAAAAAAAATCGCCACATTCTTCCTAGGAAGCTTACAGAACTCAGAGTGCCTACAGTATCATATTCACAATGCCTAGTATAACTGTCTATAAAAAAGCAAAAATATATTAAATACATAAATGAGAAAGAAAATAAGATCCTTAGATAAGAGAAAAAGTGGTTAATAATAGCCAAACTTGTAACTACCTAAATGCTGAAATTTGGAAACAAGACTTTCAAAGCTGATATTATACAAATGTTTAGCTTTAAAGTAAATATTGTCATAAAGAATTAACAGATTGGTACATAGCAGTCGATAAATATAACCCATTAAAACAAAATGAATAGAAAATTTAAAACTAAAGAGTAAATTTTGTTAAATGAAAACGTACTTCATAGTCTTAGCAGATTGGTAATAGCAACAAGGAGTAGCAATGAACTTGAAGATACTGCAACAGTAATGATGCCACTTGAAAAATAGAGGGGAAAAGGGGAGAGTTAAAAATTGAATAGAGACTCAGTAACCTGTGAGGAAACATCAAGCAGTCAAAAGTATGTGCCACTAGGCACAGTGACTCATATCTGCAATCCTAGCACTTGGGAGGCCAAGGCAGGATTGCTTGAGGCCAAGTGTTTGAGACCAGCCTGGACAACATAGCGAGACGTTTTCTGTACAACATCACCAAAAAAAATTGTTAAAGTATGTGCAGTTGTCATCCCAAATGATTACAGAGACAGAGAAGAGATCATTTAAAACTGCCTTATTCTATTCTTACAATTTTTCCATAAGCTTGAATTTACATTAAAAGGATCAAAAAGAAAGAGGTTGTTTTTATTTCTTCTTTTAAACTAAAATATAGGTTTACCATTTGATTCACATCTATAAAAGACAATACCTTTGGACTATTTAATAAGATACTTACAGCAAGCTAAATTAGACTATTTAGAGTAATGGTTAAAAATACCATTAAGGAAAAGTTTAACATGTATATGATGCATGATGGCAGAGCTAATTATTCACATTCATAACAATCTTAGAGAGAGGTTAATCTTTCCACAGTTTTATTTCCAAAGACAGATAAATACTGAAAACAAAGACAAAGACTTAATTAAGTTTTAAAAATAGATTCTGAAAAATTAACTGCGTTTGCTAATTAATTTGTAATGCAGAAAACGGTTCTATTAAGCGATATTAAATAAATGCACTTTCAGTGTGTCAATGGCCTCAAGCCTTTATTTTTACAGATTTAGACAAACCTGCTCCTGAGAGTTTGGCTAATTTTAAAGAAAGTTGAGAGTTTGGATTTGGGTCATGTTGCTCAAGGATATTACAGAGCAGAGTCCTTGCTTTCTTTTATGCAAACACAAAGTCATGCCTTCTCACATTACACATAAAGACACAACTACAGAGCAGTGGAACAGAAAGGTTATGTTGTTCTAATATAGAAGAACGATTCTCTTGAAGTTAGCAGATTTATTTTCTCTGAGACTATATTAAATGAAGACCTTTAAAGTGTTAATAATACTATCCTGTAATTTATATAACCATGTTTTCAAGAAGATATTTCCCTATAAATATATAATGTATGTTTTAAATTATAAATAATTTGTAAATTTAAGATAATGGCATAAATATTATGGTAGTAATGTACAGCATTAATGTTAGTAGGTTCATTAGCTTAAATTTATTTGTATTTATGATTATATTTAAGTCAAAGTAACAGTTTAAAGAGTACATGTGAACAATGCAAAAAACAATTATTAATCTAAAAAATGCTTTGTATCTGTTTTTCCACTTTTAAAGTGCTTTAAGTTATACAAATAATAGTTAAGTACGTGTTTGTTAAAAATGTCAAATAGAACAGAAAATATGGAATAAAGTCTGCATTCACTGTAGCCCTGTACTTTCTTCACTTTTTTCTCTAGATATAAACATTTGTTAACATGTTTGTTTTTATTTTTCCAGTCCTTCTAATTTATTATAGACTTTTATTTAGGGGTATATGTTTATGTATATGTATATTTATATACTGTTATACATGCACTTATTTTTGCTTACTGAAAAAATACTAGGTTTTGTAAAGCTTGCCTTTTTTCTTAATGCATCTGTTTCACAGTACCCTAATACCCATGACAGCTCCTTGTCTACATGCCTGCCTTTAAAATTATTGCTCAGTATTCCATTGTATAGCCACAATATTTGTTATTATTTCTTAGTGAGAGAAATTTGATTTATACACAATTTTTACTATTACAAACTTAGATGCAATGAATTTGCTTGTTCACATATCACTGAGTACAGGTGAATTACAGGGTCAAAGACTTTGATGAATATTGAAAATTGGCTTCAAAAAGATAACTGATTTATAATTTGTGGCATATGTGGTACCTTTTGCCATCTTCTTGACAAAACTGAGTATTATAGATGTGTTCAGTACCAAATGTTCAAAACAATATTATTGTATTAATTTGCATTTTCCTGTGATTGAGTATTTTTATTATCTATTTTTCTCTCCTAAATTTTTTGTTTTTATTTTTAAATCACTTTTCTACCACGCTGTTAGCTTTGTTTATTTGATTATTAAGAATTGTCTTTAGTTTCAGTTTGGTTTTTAGTTAGGCAATTTTTCTAAATCACTAGTGGGAACCATGATATTCATATTCAGTAATGAAGAAAAAATAAAAATTCAATATTTATTTGTTGTCAGACATTAATAAAGATGATGAATTTGATTCTGGGTGTGGCAGGACACAAACTAATAGGTTCTTTGACTCGACCCTGAAATAATGTTTCAGAGCAGCCAGCAAAGTTTTTAAAACGAAGTTTATTAGTGAGAAGAAGAGAGGGAATAGAAGAGAGGTGGAAATTTTATGCTACAAAAGTCTGTTATAGGCAAGTCTTTCTTGAAAAAAAAAAAGACTGCACTTTTGCTCTTAACTAAAAAGCTAAATGTATTTTCACAACAATTGACATGCGAAAGAGTGTGGGTCACAGGAAATCACCATTCGAGAGAGATTGATATCTCTCTATCTCTGATGGGAGGAATGGGAGGAAGGGTAATCTTTTCCAGAATACATATGCTGTTTTTGCAGGAGACCAGTCACACATTTCCAGTTCACAAGTTCATGAACTAAAAGATAGTGTTATTATCATTTCTATAGCTTTGGTAGTTAAGGGGTGGTATTCAGCTTTCCACTTTCTACAGGGAAAGTGAAAGATGTTTAGTGATTATTATACTAAACAATGAACTGAAAGATTGGGTTATCCTATTATTACATCTGATGGGATTTTATTTTGATTGGCCAAGGGGGTAGGGTAGGTATGTGAGTCCACATGTCAGTCTAGCCTAGAGTATAAATGAAATAAGAAAAACGTCTGAATGCTTCCTAAAACCTGCCTACAAAAAATGTATTTATGCTTAACCTATACTAGTTACCCTGTCTCAAACTCTGAAAAATTTAGACCGGGTGTTTACTTTTATATCCTTGAACAGAGTCTCTTCTCTGAGAGTATGATAGTCATCCATAGGTGCCAATGGATTATCTCTAACAAGACACTAAACTCTCTGAATATGTATCAAAACGTTTGTGCTTGTTCATTTATTTCCACTGGGGAAAGCATAAATTCATCAGACTCTTGAAAGGGCTCCAAACGAGAGGAGCTTACAACTACTTAGAAGCAAACATGCAAATATACTCACAATTCATTGTTTTTAATTCATCTACCTTGATTCTAAACAAAAAAAGAAGTATAAAAAAGAAAAATTACAGAAAAATATGACTCATTAACATGAATGTAAAGATATTAAACAAGATATCAGTATAGTATATAGAACGCATCGTTGTCTGAGAGAGATAGTATACTATGAGAAAATTCAATTTAATCCAGGAATTCAGCAATTTAATATTAGAAAATTAGAAAACATAATTCTCACAATAATAGATTAAAGTAGACAAATATGATACATTGAATATGCTAAAAGTCACTGAAAATATTTATCGATAAAATAACAAGTCTACTATCACCACTTCTACTCAACCTGAGAACTCTTAGCCAGTGGACTAATACAAGGAGAATAAAAGAACTGAAGGAAGAATCACAAGACTGTCATTATTTACAGATGTCTGGTTATTTACATTAAAAAACTAGATAAACCTTAATTAAATTATTAGAAGTAATTGAGCAAGTAATATTTGAGCAAATGTTCTGGAAAAAGGAAAGTAAGTACAATCACGCACTGTACAAGGATGTGTCAGTCAATGATGGACCACATGTACAAAAATGGTCCCATAATATTATGGATCTGAAAAATGGATCTGAAAAATTCCTATTGCCTGGTGACATTGTAGCCCTCCTAAGCATTACTCATGTGTTTGTGATGATGCTGAGGTAAACAAACCTATTCCACTGTCAGTAGACAGATGTATTGAAAGGACGGAGCCCAGAATGGAGTTTCTCTGGTCTCCTGGAGCTCATACACAACAATAGTCCTTTCCCGGATCCCTGGGTGAATCACAGGACATTAAGATTAGCATCTTATCCATGTGTCTGACCTACCAATCCAGCTACCAGCCCACCTGTGTCTATGTACTTGTGACTGACCCATTCATCCATCTGCTGTCAGAGATGCGAGAAATAGACCAGCACCTCATCACCATAGTGACCTGCCCTCTACAAAGGGAAGCTTTAAAAGTCTTCAATCTCAAGCATTCACTGCCATGCTTTCTTTAAGCCTCTGGTCCCTCTCCAAAAGTGAAGAGGTGAATCCATCCTCTCTCTCTCTAATCTACTTTCTGAATAAACTTTCTTTTCTAATCTAATTTCTGTGCAATTTTTTGCATACCTGCAGTCCCAGCTTAGCCCACCAATCTAACATTTTTGGTGGCCCTGTCTGTATAGGGACTTGACATCTTGTGGAGTATCCTCTGTGCTCTTTCTCTCTTCTCCTTTTCTAATTCAAGTGTCTCTGTGGCCTGTGCTGGAACTCGGAGGCAACTGAACGACTCTCTCTCTATACACTCCTCTCCTTCACTGTCTGACCAGGTGAGGTGAGCCACATTGGCTAGACCTCCTTGTCACCTCAGCTTTATCTAATATGAAATTTCAACATTGTCAACTAGAGAGTCCATATATCACCCTCTCCCTCTTTAGAAGGTCTGGGAACAAACTCGGAAAGCTACTTTCTCTACTCAGAAGCTTTTTCACTGGGGCTCTGGGCCCTTTTCTCAGAAATCTTGGCATCAAGTCTTCCAAGCACATGTAGGAGCTGCATTACTGCTGGCAGAAGGACTGCATTGGATGGGTCAAGGGGACCAAGGGAATGTCCTTTCTCATTCAATGCCCGTGCACACAGGCTGATTCCACTGATTTTCTTTTGGGATGCCAACTGAGAATGTGAATGAGTTTCTTTCTTTAGGCTTTTCGAGACCATTCTCAGGACCAATCCCTTTTTCTCTTTAAGACTCCTCCTCCTCTTGTTTACCTTCCATATGGGGTAACCAAGGGCTTTCATTGAAATATATTCTTTTTTATATCTCTTAATTTTTTTATTGTAAGGATGTGGGGTACAATTCAGGGTTAGGTATACAAATGTTCATTATGCAGGTACCCTTGTTGATGAGGTGTGCCCCCCCTTCCCCAGGCAGATTCCCATTACTGCCAATCCCACTTCCCTGACCCATCCTGGCAGTTTCCCACTACTGCCAATCCTTTTCTTATAGTATTATGATAACTGTTCAAGGTCTGCTTATGAGTGAGAACATATGATACTTAATTCTTTGTTTATGTGAAAGATCACTCAGTATTATAGACTCTAAGTCCATCCAGGTTGTTGTGAAGTTCATGATTTTGTGTAATATTCCATCATGTATATGTTACCATATTTTTTTATTCAGTCCTCTTTTGATGGGCAGCACGGTTGGTTCCACGTTCTTGCTACTGTGAACAATACTGTAATGAACATACGTGTGCAGATACCATTTCTATAGAGTGATTTGAGTTCTTCCAGGTATATTTGCAGTAGGGGGATTGCAGGATCACATGGAAGGTCAATTTTTAGATCTTTTAGGAAGTGCCACACTGTTTTCCACAGAGGCTGAATAGTTTACACTCCCACCTTCTCACTAGAGAAGGACCTCTGCCCTAAGCATCTCATTTTTTCCCCCTCAATACCAGCAAAGTGACCAGGAGGTGGGGCCCAAGACAGATCTCTTGCCTCTAATACTCTCCTTCAACTTAACCTCTATTGCCACCATAAGGACAAATGGACTGAAGTTCGTTATGTATAAGCTTTTCTCAAAATGTTGCTGCCTAAACTCTTATTCTTCCTGTGGCATACTCCTTCCAACTCCTCCTTTACTTACTTTACCTCCCTCCTGCTTTCCCTCTGACAATTCTAACCCAGACAACCCAACTCACCCTTTCTCTCATACACAATTCCTACCCCCTTACCCTCCATCAGTTCCTCAGCCTTCTCACCCGCCTCCTTCTCTTTACCCACCATTACCACAGAAGGTAAGGCCAACACCGACTGCAACAGTGACTGACCTTAGCTTTCTTCTTCCCTCCTCTTCCCCCTTCTCTGCTGTCTTCTGATCCCTCATCTGCCCACACCCATTCTGGGAGGCCCCTTCAGGTTTCCACTGTGGCTTACCAGTTTCCCTTCATGGAGGTGGCTGGAGCAAAAGGTATTATGTTCCCTTTGCTGTACTAAATCTCTCTCAAATTAAATCTAAATTGGAACTATCAGCTCTCTTCCTGGACAGAAACAAAGGAGCCCCATGTTGGTTATCAAATCCAGTTAACTCCCAGGAAAACACAGCCTATTGTCAGTCTAATCTGTTTTTTCCAAACCAAACCTCCAAGCACTCTAGTAAAATCTTGCTTCCTATAACTTTATTATGTGTTAAAGCATTAGTACTAGATAACACCAGTGTTTATTATGTCAGGTTTGTTAAAAATTTCTTTGGAAAAAAAGTGGCTGTGCTTGACAACACCATCTCCATCCCTGCCCTTGCTGAACAGCTAAAGCTCTAAGTACTAGAAACTCTCTGTGTGACACAATGGAGTGTGGAAACTGACTACTCTCACTTGATTGTGAGGTCACTTTACTAAACCCAGTACTTCTGTGGGACATGCAAAATGCTGGGTACTCTCTTTGTGGGCTATCCAAAGGCTAAACTTAGAACTGTGGGTACCAGTCTTCCAATTTTTTTTTTCATCTGAGACACTGAAGAAGCAAAAGGCTGCCAACATGGACTGCAGCAGGACCAGAGCGCCACAAACAGGCATCCCAATTGGCATTCGCCATTAGTGACAAAACTCCAGTTGCCCAACAGAAACCTGGTAAAAACAAATATGCTAAGGGGGATAACGTCTGTTTCTATGAGTACAATCTGCAGGGACACTTGAAGCATAGTTGCCAAAGAGGCTTAAACCTCCAAGTCCTTGTCCACTGTGCAGGGCACAGAGCCATTAGTGAACAGGTGCACCCTTTTCAGAGGGAAGGGGGAACACCTGACTAAAAAAAAAATGCTGACCACTAAGGAGGCCTGGAAATCTGCTGAAGTGCCCAGTGAAAGGACAGACTGAGAGTGGAAAACCATTTTTTCATCTCCTTCCTAAACCTTAATACAATGATGAGAAAGTAGAAGCTATACTTTTGGAAAAATGGACACTCTAAGTAAAATTAACTTTTCCAACTTTGTCTTTTTAGAAACAGACTTCCTGGTGCCGGGTATCAGAGGTATCTCATAGCAACAATCAAGCTTGCCTAGAGTAAAGGGAATTTACAAGGCCTAAGACATCATGCATTGGGCAAGGATTGTAAAAGTCATGAAATTTGTAATTACAAAAGTTATCCCTGCTTAGAGGGAGAGCAGTTGGGATTCAATCTTCCAGTAGATTGGGCACTATCTATGGTGAAGTCAAGGATCCCCGAAGTTATCCACTGGGAATGCATAGGGGATAAGAGGAGGTGCACCCTCCATTAGCTCTAAGGAATGTCGTTTGGGAAGGTGTAAGAGAATTAGAATCCTTGTCACGCCTTCTCTAGGGGCTATGATAATGTGGGTGGACATTACTGGGTCTCTGTGTCACAGGATCTCCAAGATATTCACAGGTGGTCGATAAGGAAGTCACAGCAGTCATGTGCAACATCTCCAAGGAAAAGGATTTAAGCCAGGGCTTTGGGGGGCTATGATGCCACACTCACCTAGAGTGTAGGCCCATTCCCTGTCTGTGGGGGGGGGTGAAACTTTCTTAAATAAATCTTTTCTTCTCTCACCTTTTTGTGTGTTGCAATTCTTTGCATTAACTTGGATCCCCGGCTTGCCAGCTCTGGTGGTGCTGCACCTCTCCCCGCCTCTCCTTCTCCATCCATCTCACCCTCACCCTATCCAGACCCTAACACCCACTACCACCAGCTTAGTACCATCACCCTTACAATTCCTAAGTGAATATTAGGGTGCTGGAAGCCAAATTAATTTATTAATTAACACAGGTGCCAGCCGTCTGGTCCTGGCCACTCATGTTGGAATCATATAGTCTTGTTTTAATCAAAAGTTACTAAAAGTTAATTCAGATTATAGTTGTAAAAGTGTATAAAATGGTAAAAAGAAAAGAAATAAAAATCAAAGGAGAGATGTGAAGAAAGTTACTGATATAAAAATGTTTTTTTGGTAAGAAAGGATATTTTAAAAAGACAATAATTTTAAATAGGAAAGGATCTTGCATGGTAGATTTTTGTCCTATAATAAAATGACTGGTTATTTGAAAAAAAAAAGTATAGGACAAAGGTAAAGTATTCAAGCATGTCATAAAATGGTATGTGTAAGATTCATGAAAAAATATGTGAAAGAAACTTTATGAACAATCAAGTTTATAAAAATTTGAGTTATTTCTATGAATTTACCATTACTATCAATTTCACTAATGCTAGGCCAAAATGCTACTCAGAGGCCAGAAGATGAGTCTCTTACTTGGCAATCTCCAAAAGAATTTTCTTCTATATGCAACAGAGGGAAAGAAGAAGAAACAAATTCATTTATTTAGCCCCCTGCTGTCTTTGTTGGTTTTCGTTGTTTTGAAGTCTCCTGTATCAAAAAGTGAGGCTTATATTTCTCTAGTTTTTAATTCTCAAGTTAGTCTTTGGACTATCACTTTGGCTAAATGAGTAACTTTTACAGTGATCTGTAAATCTGTTATGACATAATGCTTTCATGACCTTTAATGCTTAACAAACTTTTCAACATGTAAAGTTTCAAATTTTCAATTCAGTCTCTTTAGGAAGGGGTAGAAAACAAAAAGCTACAGGAACCAGACCTCCCCCACATCCCCCTTCTGAACTGCCTCCATAAAGACTCAGATGGTACCTGCAGACCAGGTAAATTGTTTCGTAAACAACATCTATTGTAAAACCTAAAAATGACATCTGAGTCTCTTTCAAACTTTGCCTTCACAGGCCTCAGTCGCCCACAGAGGTGTATAATCAGCTATGGGACTTTGACAAATGCTTTTCAGGGCCTAATTACTGGCGGCTTTAAAATCTCCTTCCAGGCATTAGGATTACTAATCCAACATAAGATTGATGACAGAATGGAACCTTTTTTGTTTACAGCATTGCTAATTATTTTTCAGAGTCAAAAGAAAAAAAAATATTTCTCAAAGCTATTTGGTCTCACAAGTAAATAAAGTCTACAATTTTAACAGCATACTAATACCATTCCTAATTACATGCCTCCGATTCACATTATCAATTTTTTCTTCAAACTTTCTCAAAGTAGCTATATTTCCTTGTTGAAGTCATTATCTTAGTATTTACCATATATTTTTTCTTTTTCTTATACTTACTTTCCTCTGCTTTCCAACATTTACAGTTTACTCTGTATATGTAAAAAGTAGTCGTAACTTTCCTGACTCTTTCCCTTCTTGGGACCCCCTGATAACTGTCCATAAATTCCTATCACAAAACTTGAAGGGACTTGGAGACTAGCTGTGGGGACATCCACATATGGACTAAGGAGTTCACTAGCTCAACAATGAAAATTGCTTGGATTCCTATAGAGGGTGCTGAGCCCATTGGGGTAACTTTTTATAAATGTATCTCACCAGATATCAAAGCCTTAATATGTCATAATGACTATAACAGCCCTTATTTATAATATTATTAATTCTAATAATATGTGCTCTTACATCGTGCAGACACTAAAAATATGCTACTCCATGGGCTCCTGTTTCTTCATCTTTTCCTCTTACTGTAAGCAGGTAGTGACATCTCTATGCCTCAATTCAGCAGGAAGTAGTTACAAAACAGACCACTGTCCATGTTCCCTAGTATTAAATAAGAAAATTTCAAAACAACAAGAGGAGGGAATGAAAGGACAGAACCTCAAATGGAGTTTCTCTGATCTGTTTGAGCTCATACAAGACAATAATCCTTTCCCGGAACCCTGGGCAAGTCACAAGACATAAAGATTAACATCTCTGTCCTAGGAATTTGTCTTTCAGTTACTGATCCTGGTCTCATCTATATGACTGACTCACCCATCGAGCTACCTTTGTCTATGTGCTTGTGACTGATTCACTCATCTATCTGGTCCAAGAAACAGCCTTCAACCTCAAGCATTTACCACCATGTTTTCTTTAAGCCTCTGTCCCTCCCCCCAGTCTTAGAGAGGTGGATCCACCCTCTCTCTTTCTCATCTACTTTTTGAATAAACTTTATTTTCTAATTTCCGTGCAATTATTTGCATGCCCACAGCCAGCTCAGTTCACCAACCTAACATGTATTTAATATTCTATAATGCTATTGTTATTTTATAGCATAATGCTTCTACTTACAAAAAAATTAACTGTGAAACAGCCTCAGGCAGGTCCTTCAGGAAGTATTCCAGTAGGAGGCATTGTTTTTTTGTTTTTTGTTTTGAGTGGGAGTCTCACTCTGTCACCCAGACTGGAGTGCAGTAGCCGCTCCCGGCCACCTCGACCTACTGGGCTCCGGCGATCCTTCTGCCTCAGCCGTCCAAGTAGCTGGAACTATAGGTGCGTGCTACCACACCCGGCTAATTTTTGATTTATTGTAGAGATGAGGTCTCGCCAAGTTGGCCAGGCAGGTCTCGAACCCACTGGCTCAGGCAATCCACTCGCCTCAGCTTCCCAAAGCGCGGGATTACAGGCTGAGCCACCGAGCCTGGCTTGGAGGCATTGTTATCATAGGAGATAACACGTCCAGGCCCATGAAGACCTTCTAGTGGGGTAATATGTGGAAGTAGAAGACAGTGGTTATTGATGATCCTGAACCTGTGTAGGCTTACACTGTTGTGTGTACTTATGTCCCTGTTTTCAACAACAACAAAAAAGCTTTAAAACAGACAAAAAAATTTCCAAAATAAAAAAACTATAGAATAGATGAAAAAAAAAATTGTACAGCTGCATAAGGTGTTTTTGTTTTCAGCTAAGTGTTAATGCAAAAGAGCCAAAAAGTTAAAACAAATAAAAAGTTTATAAAGTCAAAAAGTGACGGTAAGTTAAGGTTTATTTATCATTGACGAAAAAATTGTTTATAAGTTGTGTAACCTGAAGTCCTCAGTCCTATTCAGTGATGCCCTAATCTTCACATTAATTCATCACTCACTCACTGACTCACCCAGAGCAACTTCCAGTCCAGCATGCTCCATTCATGGTAATTGTCCTGTATAGATGTTTCATTTTGAAATGTTTTATACTGTATTTTTAGTGTGTTTTTATATTTAGATATGTTTGCATGCACAAGTACTTACCATTATGTTCCAGTGTTTAATACGGTAACATGTTGCACAGGGCGTAGCCTAGGAGTAATAGGCTATACCATATACCCTAGTTGTGTAGTAGGCTTTACAATCTAGGTTTATGTTAATACATTCTATGATGGTTGCACAATGAATAAATCACCTAACGAGGCATTTCTCAGAACGTATCCTCATCATTAAGCAATATATGACTGTATACAAAACCAGTTTTATTTTTATTTATCTGAATTAAATAGTAAACATAATTGCAGTAAGACATGCTTCTGGAATTAAATTTAGATTGTAGTAAGACATGATTTATCTGGAATTAAGTTTAGATTCTGTATAAGCATAATTATATTCTTGCAATGTTTTGAGTGTAAAAACAGACTATTTGAAATATATTATCAAAGAAAGCACATGTGATATGATACCATAGATGCAAATCATTTAAGTGCATGTGACTATACATATAAATCGCTGCATAACACTGTGGTGATTCTACAATTTAATAGTATTTATTTCTGGTTACTAGGATTTCAGATGATTTTTATTTTTGTTCCTATATTGCTATGCATTCAATTTTTTCAATAACTTACTGTACTTTTACTATTTGCATAGCTAAAACTAGAAGATAGGTACAATATCACTTTAAAAAAATCAAAACTAAAACACTTGCAAAGTATTATGAAACTACATTTCAGATATTTTCTTTTAAACTAAAACAATTAATGTGCTTAAATGGTTGTTTATGATAAGCACTGCTAGCTACTTTATGTCATTTCTAAAAAAATTTTTGTTCTCAGTAAAATGAGCTCATGCTATTTCTCTTACTTTAAAATAGAGCTCGTTCAGAAATCACAGTAAAGAATGGCCCACAAGACAAAAATATAGCGAAGTCCTTTGCAAGCTTTAAAGCATGAGTTAATTGGTGGAGGAATAGTTAACATGAAAGATACTGTCATTCAGAAAATGACATTTAAGCTGGGACACTGATATAATTTTGCCAGCTTGACAACCTAGATCATCTCAACATTAAGAAGGCCCAAAGAAGTTCTATATTTAATTTTTTTTTTAAGTGTACAATGCTTATGGAAGGAAAATATGTCATTTCACATAAAGTAACGTCAGTTTCAGATCACACAAACTTCATGGGTCCCTACCCAAATCATTGGGCCATATTAACTTTAGTGACTTCTGGTGAACTTCCAGTGCCTTAGCTTAAGCCACTCCCTACATGTGTTCATGACAAACTGAAGTACCAGTTAGCAAACCGATAACTGTTGAGGGGGAGTGGTGTATAAAAATACCCCAGCTCCCTCAACTCTTGGGTGAATAATTCCAAGATACTTATTCTACACTACTTGGGAGAGTTTCCCCAGTTATTTAGTTTTTGTAAACAGTGTTATCTGGTTTAAAAACGTACACTTTGGGGGCAGGTGATGTCAGCAAGGTGCTGACTAGAGTTTGACAGAGCTCCTCACCCCCCATTTCACTCCACAAAAAGGACCAAAACAACAATGAACAACTGTATTTCGACTGGAGTGACTAACAAAGTACTGTATACTGAAGAGCATCAAGGGAGCAGCAAAATTCCTGTGGAGTCCCGAAGCCTAGGAAAGCACCATAGAGAGGGAACAAGTCATCCTGCTTCTACCACCCCTTCTCACCCGCCAGGATCAGTTCAGAGCCAGAAGAACTTCTCACAGGGGAAAGGTAAGCTGGGGACGTTAAGTTCTCCATTGCCTCTACAGATGCCAGCTGACCTTGTCACAGGACATTCCCAAAGTCTTCACAAGCCATGAATCAATCCAGTTTGGAGAGTTGTCAGGAGGAGTTCATGTGGCCTCATTACTTCAGAGTAGGAGATCCCTTGCCCTCCCTTAAACCCTCAACTTAAGTTTTGCTATGGCAAGGTGCCGTCTTGAAACCAGACTCATCATGTTAACATGGGTGCCCATGGCACAACATGTACATGTATCAAAAAGTCAAATTGTACCCATAAATATATACAATTATAGTGCATCAAATAAAAATTTTATTTTATTTTAAAATTTAAAATAATGCACACTTCATTGGTTGCCTTTTTTTTCCTTTCTCAGTTCTGCATTTTCCTATCAGTGTTTCCCTTCACTTATCACAAAAATCACTTATGCTGAAATCTTCCTCATCTCAGGATCTGACTCTGGGGGAACCCAAACTAAAACAGCAATAAGCATGCCAATACACAGTAAAGACTTAGAGAAGGTGTGAAAGTTAACATCTTGCAGGTCATCACGAGCCAGAAAATAGCCTTCAGATGTCAAATACTAACTCTAGTGCTGAACTGTAAAGTCGTTGAATGGATAAGTGGGGAGGAATGGTGGACGCAATAAGGGACTTTTTGGAAAAGTCTATAACTAAAAAGAGAAGAAATAGTAAAATCCTCATTTGTCATTCAAGGTTCTGTGTTGAATGTCACAATTCCTCATCGATCCCCACAGATTGGATCATGGATCCCTTTTTATACTGCATGTAAAAGAGAAAATGAATCTAGTCTCCAAATGAATTTACAGTTGGTGATTGAGGCGACTTACATTCAGATACTGAAGATACAAGTCAGTGAAATGAGATGGATGGGAACAGAAAGAGAGTGGAACTCATATTTGAGAGAGTATGTTAATTCATTCTCAAAACTTCCAGAGTATTGGTATTAGAATGTGGGTCAATTTTAAAGTTTTATATTAGCAGATAATTTTATAATATAAATTATTTTTTACACAACATGTGATGCAGTTAAATCTCACTCCAATGTGGATGAAAGAATAGCTGTGGCAAATTTTAAGAGAAATATCTCAACTTTCCGACATAAACCAGTACACCAGTGGTATAGTGTTTTTACTCAAAATTAAACTTTTTTTAAAAAAAACCTATGCCTTAGACTCTTATACAAGCAAAGGGAAAATATTTTGGAATTGGCTCATTATATTCTCTTTTTTTTTTTTTGAGTTGGAGTCTCACTCAGTTGCCCAGACTAGAGTGCAGTGGCCGCTCCCAGTAACCGCAGCCTCGCCTGCTGGGCTCCGGCGATCCTTCCGCCTCAGCCTTCCAAGTAACTGGAATTACAGGCATGCGCTACCATGCCCGGCTGATTTTTTGATTTATTGTAGAGATGAGGTCTCACTGCCCAGGCAGGTCTCGAACCCGCGGGCTCAGGCAATCCACTCACCTCAGCCTCCCAAAGGCGCAGGATTACAGGCTGAGCCACACCGAGCCCGGCGGCTCATTGTATTCTTAAATGAATAAGTAACTGGATTCTGACAGATGAGCTGTCTTTCCCTTTATTTTCATTATTTTGGAAAATTTCCAACCGCTTTATAAACAGTACCATCCTACTTACAGGCAAACCATTTAAAAGGTGTTTTAATACTAGGTTCATGCACAAGTAATTGCAGTTTTTGCATTGTTGATATTTGCAGTTTGATATTGGAATACATTCTTGAGTAAATGTGGTCATGTTGCACATCATTTTAATGTGCATTTCTCTCTTTATGTTTTTAGCCAATGACATTACTTGCTGTTTACAGCAAGTTTACAAAATATAAATTATTTTATATTTATTTTAGACTATGGAAATGATATTAGAAAAACAGCAAATGTGAGCAATTTTCTTATTCAAGTTCAAAATGGATCGTAAGGAACTAGAGATAATTCACAACATCAACAACACATCTGGCCCAGGAACCGCTAACAAACGTACAGTGCAGTGGTGGTGCAAGAAGTTTTGCAAAGGAGAGGAGAGGCTTGAAGATGAGGAGAGTAGTGCCTGACCACTGGAAGTTGACAACA
Organism: Carlito syrichta; assembly: GCF_000164805.1. Classification (NCBI taxonomy): domain Eukaryota; kingdom Metazoa; phylum Chordata; class Mammalia; order Primates; family Tarsiidae; genus Carlito; species Carlito syrichta. The sequence continues at coordinate 915,787 of NW_007259741.1, forward strand.
ACAAATTGAGAGCAATCATTGAAGCTGATCCTCTTACAATTATAAGAAAAGTTGCTGAAGAGCTCAATGTTGACCATTCTATGGTTGTTCGGCATCTGAAGTAAATTGTAAAGGTGAAAAAGCACAATAAGTGGATGTCTCATGAGCTGACTGAAAATTTTAAAAAATCATCATTGCAAAGTGTCGTCTTCTCTTCCTCTACACAACAATGAACCATTTGTCAATCAGATTGTGATATGGGAGGGGGTGGAAAAAGTGGTTTGTATACAACAAACAGCGACAATCAGCTCAGTGGCTGGACCAAGAAGAAACTCAAAAGCACTTCTCAAAGTCAAACTTGCACTCAAAAAAGGTCATGGTCAGAGTTTTGTGTTCTGCTGCCAATCTGATCCATTACAGCTTTCTGAATCCTGGCAAAATCATTACATCTGTGAAGTATGCTCAGCGAATTGATGAGATGCACCAAAAACTGCAATTTCTGCAACTGGCGTTGGTTGACAGAAAAGTTCCAATTCTTCTCCATGACAACGCCGGACCGCAGTTCGCACAACTGATGCTTCAAAAGTTGAACAAACTAGGCTACAAAGTTTTGCCTCATCTGCAATATTTGCCTGATCTCTTGCCAACGCACTACCATTTCTTCAAGACTTTCGACAACTTTTTGCAGGGAGAACGCTTCCACAACTAGCAGGATGCTTTCCAAGAGTTCATCGAATCCTGAAGCGTGGATTTTTAGGCTACAGAAATAAACAAAATTTCTCACTGGCAAAAATATGTTGATTGTAATGATTTCTATTTTGATTAATAAAGATGTGTTTAAGCCTAGGTATACTGATTTAAAATTCACGGTCCAAAATCGCATTTACTTTTAAACCATCCTAATAATTAAACATTTTAAGACTTTTGTTGCTTCTGGAAAAACTGATTGCTCCTATCCATAAACCTCTGCTGTTTGAAGTGCAATATGTAGATGTTTGCTCCAAAAAGTAATGTACACTTAGTTAATATTATTACTGAATTATGTGACTGGTACTCAGAATCACTTCTCCCAAATCAAGGTCAGTGCTTCCTTCTTAATTCATAATTTACTGACATTCAGATGTACTACTCTTACTAAAATAATTCTCAAAAGATTGGACTATTAATTTAAATGTCATTATGGTAAACTCTCAAGAATGTTCTTTTTATGATTAAGTGAAAACCCTTAGTTTATTTTAATTTACAGTTGACAATTGGAAATGGATTACTGCACCTGGTTTTAGAGTAGCCAATAAATGACTAACTTTACTATGCTTGCAGTGAAATAATGATGCCTTCTACTCCTGATTACCAAAACAGAGAACAGAAACAAAGCTCCCTCTCCCTGCAATTCTCCATTATAGTGAGCCTTCTCCGGTTTAAGTCTATCTTGCTCTGTCTGTCCACTTGTGATACCCTTAGGAGTGTTAAATGGAGGACAGCAGTATTCATTAGGACTGGCCCTGATGCAATGACAATCTTGACCATTACAAAAATCCTTTCTTGGAAAAGTAAGAGTCATACAACATTGAGAACTCTGTTGTGTCATGAAGAGTAGCAAAACTCTCCGTCTTATGGCTTCAAACGTTCTCATTGAAAAGAAATTATCTGGAAGGGCATAATCCACAATCTGCATAAGTGAATGCCTTTTGTCATGGCTCATTGCTAATTCTTCTCCCATATCACTTTTAAATTGTGGTTCTGGTGACCCCATTACCTTTTTGACAACTGATATTCATCCTGTGCAGTCCACTGCTACAAAATCTGGTTGGCTTAACCTTATCCTGTCAACAGCAAATTAGACTGAACATGTGGGAAATGATGCTATACTTTAGGAGCCTTGGAAGTAAAAAAAAAAAATCTGCTTTATAAAGTATAGTAAAAATATGTGAGATGAAATTAGTCATTTCAGCAGACACCTTAAGAAATTCATTCTTTGAAATCTTCACCAGGGACTTACATTCCTGGAAGTCACCAATCTGGAACAGAGGAGTGCAGCCTCTTCACACTCTCCCTTTGGGATAGGTAATTGTTGATAGTCAGGATTCTCTAGAAGAAAATGAGCATTTTGCAATCACGCAGCAGGACTGAACAAGGCAGAATTTCTTACCTTCTGAACTGAATCTCTTCGAGTAGTTCTCTCTAAATCCTTGAAATAGCCAAAGTGAAGAGTAAAATGCTATTTTCAGTGATTTCAAACACTCTATGTATAAGGTAACATAACATCTAGGGTGACTGGATGACTTACTAAGAACTTTTGAGCAACATGGGTAAAAACCAAGTAAGAGAAAACATTTAAACCTGTTTCAGTCCTGGCTCTTTGTTTTGCTTCAGCGTTGGGGCTGAATGTAAAAGGCTCCTAAAGGAGACTTTGGTTGGTGTCTTAAGTGGACAGCAAGCATGAAAATGAAAACTGTTAGACAAAATGAACAGATTCCAAAGAATATGAAATGCTGTTGTCATCTAAGTGTCACTTGATTTCAGAAATCATATTTACCATAGCTTAACAGGATAGAAAAGAGTATGGCTTATTAAAATATTACCAGCTTAGGCAGCAGTCTTGAGAATCTACAAGGGACCATCCTTAAATGCACAGCCTAGAGTGCTGTGCATTTTACATACTAGTCAATGCCCTCTTTTGGCAATAACAGTCAATCCTAGATTGCTTTAGGAAGAACTATAAAAATGTAAATTGCTGGGACCTGATTTGGTCTTATTGCCTTAGCTAAGTTCTAACACTTAAACTTAAAATATATGGCTGCTGGAACTAATTAATACTGGTTAATTTGCATATTCAAGAGTCTTCCCATAGTACTCCTTTTTTCCCTTAACTAATATGAGATGACTCTTTCAAAGCTCATGAGGCCATTTAGTGAACTGGATTGAAATCTGTGCCGTCATTTCAAAATGTTTGAAATTTATTTTGAGTACCATATCCCAGTTTGAATTCTATCCTATATCCCTTACTAGTTTTCCTCCCTAATAAACGAAAGACAAAAAGCGTTTGGCATCAAATTACACAATTTAAATAAAAAGTAATGTCTTAAATTAGCATAATAAAAAGTTTTGGAAGTGATTGTATACTCATAAAATGATTCAATTATGCATTTAAATACAGCGGAAAGTAAGCCTAGGATGTATTTTTGCAAATAGACCATAAGGAAATATATCCCAGAATAGATACATAATGCAGCAGAAATAAGATGAAAATAGTTATATCACTGGAATAAAAACATTTTTCACTGGATATCAAAATCAATTTTTCTTAATTGCAACAGTTTCTGATTTGGGATTGATTGGTTTTTCAAGTAAATGAGAATGAGGAATTGATAATACTGAAAGAATGAATAGTTTATTATAAATTGTAAAATAATACTAGCTAGATAAACAATTACATATTACTCACAAAAATTAAAGCATATATATGTCATCTATGCAGAAAAAGGGAGAGACAACATTTTATTAACTAATATCCAAAGCAAGATCTGGTAACCCAAATCTAATATTCTGTAAAATTTATTTAACTTTTATTTATAAAATATTAATATTGTAGTTTTTATTTCTTTCTTGGAAAATTCCTTCAAAATCTGTTATCTTACAAAGTTAACATTAGCTTTCACCACATGACATTACAACCCTCCCACTAACAATACAGAAGTATGTGGAGGGAATTTGAGGGCAATGTCATTATTGAAATAGGTGCATGGCCACACCTAATGACTTATTTACAAGAAAGAATACATAAGAAAGAATCCATCAAAGCTTATAGTCATACATAACCTGCAAATGGTGACTTTAGAGAGATGTAGCTGAATTTACCTTGACACAGTGAACACGTCAAAACTCATTTTTGAAGTTCTAATACCAAATAACCCAAGCACACAATTTCTAGACAAATTCTAGAGCTAAGAAGAGAAGAAGAAAAGATGTGACATTGGGCTTCATTTGGAGGTTTTAAATATAGTTGCAAGCCCCAGTTTTACAATATGTTACCTAAAGCGCTTGGGTTGCAGGAGCATGATTCTTTTGGTTACCATCCTCTTTCTTGAAGAACAGTATGGTCCTGTGAACATTTCTTCAGCAAGTTATTTTTCTCATTCTTTACTGTACTTGATAACCCCTTTCAACGCTTTCATGTACAAAACCAAACACCTGACTACAATCCCCAATTCCTATTTTTAATGGAAAGTTCCAGCATGTTTTGTGGAAAGAATATACAGTTTCAGTAGAATTAATTTAAGAATAAGATGCTTTTACTATTAATAGACAATAAATCATCACTCATGTTCTGCCAGAATTATATATTCCTAATTCAAAGATACAGCTGGCAAATTCAATTAATTAGACTTTGTGGTGTGTTTTCAAAGTAGAAACCAAGTATAATTATTGGAGCACTTGAACCCATTACTGTTTTTTGTAATCTCTTACTGCCTTTAGGGAACACTTCCATTCTCAGTAATGTGAAACTTGCTCCCGGAAGCAGCATGACCACCTCTCGCTTCTACTCAACCCTGAACGGAACACTTAGGATTGTAGAAATACCAACTGATGACAGAGTCCAGAAACTGTGAGAACTTAACTTTCAGAAAACACTGGAAAAAGAAGTTGGGGATGAATGCTTGATAGCACCTCATTATACTAAGCATCTAGTATATTAATTATGGTTAAAAATAAGCATTATGCATCTTTTGAAAGCTTGATATCATGATCAGAGTACTTAACAATATCATTATATAAAATAGTCTATTTGCAAATAACTAATATATAATGAAAATTATTGATAAAGCACAGACTAATCATATATTCATTTATAATTCATTTTATTAAAAATTTTTTTTTTACTTTTAGAGATGGGGGTCTCACTATGCTGCAAATGCTGCTCTGGAACTTATGATGTCAAGTGATCCTCTCTCTTCTCTCCTTATAATCTTAACATGCTGGATTACAAATGTGAGCCACTGTGTCCAGCCATACATTCATTTATAATTTTTAAAACAGGTTATATATTACTTTCTTTGAATTTTACAGCATTCCAATAAAGTAATTATGAACAAATTGAAGTCCAGTAAAATTAGATAATATGTTTAATTCTCAAACTTAGAAACTACCAGGACCAGAACCAATATAAGGATCTATTACAGTAAGTACACTTAACATATCTTATAGGTTGGAAACTTCAGCTTTCACTGAAACAATGTATCGATGTTATAATGAAAAACATTGAAGAAACCAACATTATTTGAGTACCTACTGTAGGTCATTTCACTTAAATTACCAGTTTCAGTAAGAATTTACTATACATCTTGAACTTTGCTTTTTGAGAGCGATCTCATTGAAAAGCAAATCATTATATTGCTAGAAAGCCTAAGTATTAGAATAGTTCTTTTTATTGAGTGGAAATGTTGTCAAAATAAGTTTTATTATTAAAGATAAAGAACCTAACTAAATCTAAATTCAGTTAGTTACTTTTGTTTTTTGCTGGTCTGAGATAAAATGGTGTTAGTACTTTGGTTTATGTTTCAACTAAAAGTAGGGATTCAATTCAATGAAATAAACACTAACAATGCCATGTAAAAAGTGCTGCAAAATATGCCAAAATAATTGAGCTAAGAGTGAATGCTAAGAATAGAAATGGTCAATTAGTGTCTTTTCTAAAATATTGTCATACTTAAACAAACTATGAAGAGATTTAGGATGACAATAAAAATTGTAACTGAGAATTTAACAAATGCCCATAGTGCTATTGTACTTTAGATATCTAACATAAAGACGTCAAAGTAGTCATTTTTTTGGGTCAAAGAATATGTGTGTCATTACCTACTCCCAAACAGAAAGCCAATAGGCTTCAGTTGGTATCATATGTTAGAATATCAGGTAGATTACAAACCATAGTGTAGCTGTCCCCAGACTAAAGCAAATCACTCTACACATCTTCTATCTTTTCTTTTTTAGAAACTCTGTTCTGTTGATCATCTTTTTGCTCTCCTGAATCTACAGCCTCTACTCATTCCTTCCTGATTATTAAAGCAAAATTTGTGCTAAAAAAAGTTAAATAAGTAAGGAAAGTTGTATTGGGGGCTATAGCAATAGAGAAGAGAGACAAAACACAGTGTTAACTCCACTAAAGGGAATAAGAGTTTCTAAGAGTTTGTGTTGGAGAGATCCTAGGCTACCTGTGTTTGCTAATTGGCGTTCAAAAATGTAAACTTTCTGATGTCTTCAAACAGGAAAGAGTTTACAACTTGAAGCAATGCCCTCTAAAGTTAAAGTCAAGTTCCTATCTTCTCCAAGAGACAGGTAGATAGTGATTCTACCTTTTCTGATGATTATATTTGAAAAGCATTTTTTCCTTGTCCTTGAGAAAGACACTCTTGGGTCATCAAGCTAGGAAGAGGCTTTGTAAAAGATTTACATATCAAAGGGGCAGAGAAAGAATATGCAAATATAAATTTTCTAAAGTAAAAGCTTTAAGAAAAGTTAGAAAGGGTGTTTATATTCTATATGAACCAGGATGAAAGGTGAGAGACCTAAGGCAGGAAGAGTTGTCTTAAGTTCAGCCAAGTTGAGAAAAAGTCTATGGCTGTCTTGGTCACACCAGTATCTAAATGTAGAACTTTCTCTTCTTATAGCAACAAACAAATAAAACAGATCACAGACCCTCCTTTAACTCTTTGCCCTCTTCTTATCACTCAGTGGTGTTGGAGAACATGGTCAAGATGAGTTATCTACTCTGACAAAGAGGAATATTGTATCATTGAATTGTTTATGCCTGGTAATAACAAAATGTAGACTTTAATCAATTGTATTATTGTCTTACACTTCTCTATAGATAACACTGTCTTATAGTCCCCATATTGGGCAGAAAAACTTCTTTTCACCCACTACTCTTGTATATCACTGCCTCTGCTTCCCTTTGTTTTGCTTTCTCTTCTTAACCAGATAGTTTGAAAGTATTTTCTATGTTCAGTGTGGTTCACGTAAAAGAATGTTTTCAAGTTTGAACCGTGTTGTAGCATGTATTTGAATGTTATTCCTTTTTCTTGACAAATAATACTTCTTTGCATATTTTTGTTTATCCACTCATGATTTTCTGGTCATTTGGGGTATTTCTACACTTTGTTTATGGGTGATGCTACTGTAAACACTCGTGTATACATCTCTTTGTGGACATATGTTTTTATGTCTCTTGGATAAAGATCAAGAAGTAGAATTATTGGGTGATATGATCAATTGTTTGCTTGTTTGTTTGAGGAACTGTCAACCTGTTCTCCAAAGTGGCTGCACCATTTTACATCCACCCTAGTAATAAATGAGAGTTAGTAAGTGAGAGTGTCAGTTCCTTCACATCTTCACCAAGATCTTTTGTTGTATGTCTTTTTGCTTTAGTCATATGAATGGGTATGAAGCAATATCTCATTGTAGTTTTGATTTGAATTATCCTAATGACTAAATATGTGGAACATCTTTTCATGTGACTACTGGCCAGAAAGATATATTCTTTGGAGAAATGTCTATTCAAATTATTTGTTCTTTTTAGTGGGATTATTGTATTTTTATTACTGAGATGTAAGAATGCGATTTTTTAAAAAAAGTATTCTAGGTATAATCTATTGTCAGATATATGAGTTGCAAATGCTTTCCTCATTTCTGTGGGTTAGTATTTTATTTTCCTGAAATATAATTTACAGGACAAAATATTTTCATTTTGATGAAGTTCAATGTAACTATTTTTCATTGGCCATTTGTGCTTTGAAGTCATATCTAAGAAACCATTGTCTACTCATGATCACTAAGATCTACTTCTACATTTTATTCTCAGAGTTTTTAAAGTGCTAGCACTTATAATTTAGGTCCACAATTCATTTTCAATTCATGTTAGGTAGGGATTTCATTTCTTATTTTGCATACAGATATTGAGTTTCTAGGCATCAGTTTCTGAAAACACTGATTTCCACCCCCCACATTAAATCATCTTGAGACCCTTTTAAAAACAATTTACCACAAATATATGAGTTATATCTGAGCTCTGGATTTAAATTCATTAATCTATAGGTCTATCCTTGTGCTGGTCCCACACTGTGTGGTTTACTATAGATTTGTAGTAAGTTTTAAAATCAGGAAGTGTTAGTATTTTAACATCGATTTCTTGATCAAAGTTGTTTTGTATATCCTAAATCTCTTACATTTCCACATAAATTTTAGACTGTATCAATTTCTGAAAAAAATTAGAAGTTTTCATAAAAATTATATTGAACTTACATATTAACTTGAAGAATATTACCATTTTCACAATTTTTCAATCCATTAATTTGCAATATCTTTCTATATTTTTAAATTCTAAATTTTCAACAATATTTATAATTTTCAGTGTACAAATTTTACATTTATTTTGTTAAATTTATTGATATGCATTTAAGTTTTTAAAATATTGCTAAAGAGATTTTAGAATTTTATCTTTAATAATGCTAACTTCTAGTGTATCTAAGTACAATTGTGTTTTGTATACTGGTCTTTTATTCTATCAACTTGATGGATTCATTTATTAGGGTCAATAATTTTTAATGAATAGCTTACAATTTTTCATATACAAGATCTTGTCACCTACATACAGAGATCACTTTATTTATTGATTTACAATATGTTTTTGTGTGTTTTGGGCCAAATTTCCCTAACTAGAGTCTCTAGTAAAATATTGAATAGTATGATAAGGGCAGACAACCTTGTCTTGTGGCTGATCTTAATGGAAAACCATTCAGCCTTTTGACATGAACAATTATGTTAAATATGAATTTTTCACAGATGTCCTTTGTCTGATCCAGTAGGCTTCCTCTATTCTCAGTTTTGTGTAGCTTTTATTAAGAAAATAATAGTAGATTTTACAAATTGTTTTTCTGCATCTATTTTGTTGATCATGCTAATTTTTTTCTTTATTCTTTAATATGGTATGTTATACAGATTGATTTTTCAGATGTTAGTCAACCTTGCATTGCGGAGACAAGTCCTACTTTGTTATGATGTTTAATTCTTTTTAGATGTTCCTCAATTTAGTTTCCAAGTATTTTGCATCTAAATTCCTAAAAGATATTTATTTATTGTTTTTATTTCTTGTGACATCATTCTCTGATTTTGACATTAACAAATTCTCAGTTTTTGCTTATCTGAAATTTTCTTTATTTTCCTTTCATTTTTGAGAGAAAGTTTAGCAACATATAAGATTATCAAGGGCATTTTTTACTTTTTGTACTTTAAATAAGTCATCCCACTGCATTCTAATCTCCATTGTTTCTAAGATGAAGTCAGTTGTTAATTATTGAGATTTCCTTGTATATGGAGTCATTTTTCATGTGTTTCTTTCAAAATTTCTCTTTGTCTCTGACTTTCAGCATTTTTATTCTTATGTATCTAGGTTTGGATCTTTTATATTTATCCTACTTGAAATTTATTGAGCTTCTTAGATATGTAAATTAATTTTTAATCAAATTTGAAGAGGTTTCAGCAATTAATTCTTTGATTTTTTTTTGACCCCTTTTTCCTCTTTTTCTGGTAACCTCATTCCATATATGTTGGTGCACTTTTAACTGTGTTCCACATTTCTGTGAGTCTCTGTTTATCTTACTTAATTCCCCTCTTTCTCCATTCTACAGATGTCATCCCTATTGATCTATCTTCCACTTCACTGATCCTTTCTTCTGCCATCTCAATTATACTGTTCAGTCATTCTTGTAAATTTTATACTATAGTTTTTATATTTGTCAGCTTTATAATTTATATTTGATTCTTTCTTATCTTTACTTTTTTATTGATATGCTTATTTGACAAAAAACTATTCTCAAACCTCATTTTATTTATTTAAATATTGCATCTGCTTGTTCCTTAAATATACTTATAATGATTGCTGGTAAGTCTTTATCTACTACATTCGACACCTAGTTTCGATCAAAAGAAATTTCTATTTTCTTGTTTATGAATCATACTTTTTTGTCTCTTTATAATTCTCTCTTTTTAAAAAAAAATATTTATTTATTTATTTTTTTGAGTTGGAGTCTCACTCTGTCACCCAGACTGGAGTGCAGTGGCCGCTCCCGGCCACCGCAGCCTCGACCTGCTGGGCTCCTGCAATCCTTCCGCCTCAGCCTTCAGAGTAGCCGGAATTACAGGCATGTGCTACCACGCCCGGCTAATTTTTTGATTTATTGTAGAGATGAGGTCTCGCTGCCCAGGTGGGTCTTGAACCCGCAGGCTCAGGTAATCCACTCACCTCAGCCTCCCAAAGGCGCGGGATTACAGGCTGAGCCACCGAACCCGGCTAATTCTCATTTTTTAAATGGTGATTTTAGGTAATATATCAGTCTGAATGTTGATTTCCCCAAGTTTTTGAGGTAAAACTTTTGTTTACTTGATTTTTTTTATTTCGTCAGTGATTTGGATCAACTAACTCTGGAAAGATAATTTCCTTTGTAATGTGCAACCTCTGATATTCCTGCTTAGAATTTTTTTGTTTTTATATCTTGACTACCTTGGGATCTCCTCTGCAACAGCATGAGTGGCTTATGGTGAATGGTTGTGTTTAAGCTCTCAGCCAATTAGATGTTTACCTTTTATTTTTGCTTGTGTGTATGACTTAAAAGCTTTTATTACAGTTCAGTGAGTTTACAATTTTTGCTCCATATGCTACCAGGCACTAGTAGCTTAAATTTTTCATCACTAAACTCTCTTGAAAAGGTACAGCCTTGGGCACCCACACAGTCTTTCAGACTGCCAGGAATGAGTGTAACTTTGCTATTAAGTTTTGTTCCGTAAGAGTTACCCCTGGTTCAGAGTAGCTTCTTGTGTAGCCAGTGTTTGGTCAGGAATTGTATTAAAACCCCTTGCTTCTGTCAAGTAGCCTTCTGCCCTTTTCTGATACATTTGTGTGTGACTTAGAGCAGCAGTTCCCTAACGTTTTTGGTATTAGGGACCAGTTTCATGGAAGACAATTTTTCCATGGACCAGACCAAGGGAGGGGATGGTTTTGGGATGACACAAGCACATTACATTATTTCTATTATTATTACGTTGCAATATATAACAAAATAATTATATATCTCATGATAAAGCAGAATCAGTGGGAGCCCTGAGCTTGTTTTTCTGCAACTAGATGGTTTCATCTGGGGGTGATGAGAAACAGTGATACCCAAAGTGTGTTACTTATGTCCAGTCTACTCCATAATATTATTTTGATTGTGCTCACTGCAGAAAACTCTGCTTCCCAAAAATAGAATATTGAAAATGGAAGCAAGCTTTTTCAGTGTTGATCTGACAGGAGGCAGAGCTCAGGTGGCAATGTGAGCAATGGGGAGTGGCTATAAATACAGATGTAGCTCCACTTGCCGGCAGCTCACCTCCTGCTGTGCTGCTGGGTTCCCAATGGGCCACAGACCACTACTGGTCCATGGCCTAGGGGTTGGGAAAACCTGGCTTAGAGGGAGTCCTTGAGTCTGTTCTGAAGATTCCAGATTAGGTGCAAATTAGCGATTGTTCTAAACCTTCCAATCCAAAGGTGTTGATCATCACTTTAAGAGAGCTCTTTTTGACTGTTTCCCTGGTTTTCTTTGTCAATTTTTTTAATTTCTCTGATATTGTGCTTATAGCTACAAATATCATAAAGCTATGAGTCGTCCCCCCATCTTTTTTTTTTTTTTTGCTTTGTACCAAAATCTCCATTATGTTTGACAATGCTTTTAGTTGTAAAATTTTTCACTCTATTCCAAATAAAATTAATCCACTCAAACATGCCTCAGAGTTTAGTCCTTATGGCCTGCCTCTCCCTCTGACAGGACTTTTGCATCACTACATAGGACCTAGGAGCAAGAATAGTGGCCCACTTTTCCTAGAGGAGACTCCTGCTCTACAAGTGGGTGTTGGAGGGGTAACATCTTTTAGTATTTCTGTTTTGACCCTTCAGCTCAGTAACTTTTGCCCTACAAACATCTGAGGCAGGGAGATCAGGTGCAGTTTTCTCTGTTGCAGTGTCAGTAGAGTAGACTATGGCTCGAATGCCATAGAGTCTTTCAGTTCTTATGCAGATTGTCTTTTTTTTTTTTTTTGATTTAATGATTCTCAATATGCTACATGCTCCTAAAACAATGTCAGAAAACTTAAATAATTGTTTTTTGTTTGATAATTTTCTCTGGTTAGGTGATTGTTTTGTCAGAAAGCAAGTCTACTGCACTCCCACTCCACTATTTCAGAAGTTGGTCCTTGCCTAGTCACACCTGAGTGCACCTAGGCTCTTCCTCAAGCCAGGCAGATTGCCCAGTGTCTCTTAAAGTTCTGTCAGTGGGAGTAGATGGCACATTCTAGCATTAACTGAGAATAGTTTTTAAAAGTATGGAGAGATGTAAGAAGCACACAGTTTTAGTGAAGCATGCAGGGATTAGGGATATTAAGAAGCCATTACTATATGAGTCCTAAAGGGGCAAGGGAAGAAATCGTTTTAATGGAGACTGTAGGGAATAAAAGTCTTGGAAATGGTGTGATCCAATGGACTGTGTCCGTAGATCCTACTCCATTAATTAGTTCGTTGCTTTTTCCTGAGTCTTTAACCACTCAACCAACTACTGGTTTCTTCCTATCAGTTAAAATGCAGGGAAGGAGTGGAATATAGCAAGAAAACTCCAAAATAATCTCTTTTTCCACATTTGCATCTCCTGTTGGTTCTTTCTGTTGGACAATTTACGTGAGAAGACAAAAGAAAAAGAGCCTTGGTAATGTAGTTTGTAGAAATCATTTCTTGCATAGACTGACACAAGGAAGGGGAAAAAAATGAATTCAAAGGAACAAATAGAAACCAACCAGCCCAACCACAAACCTGATTACTCTAAAATCACTCGATATTAAAAGATATCATAGCCTATGACTGTGTCTATCACCACATCTGACTTCTTTAGACATCTTTGCAACTACGCATCCAGATTGAGAATTCCAATCAACTTTACATACTGTTATTTAAGCTTTTTACAACTTAGACTCAGTAGGACTCATTGCCCCAGTTTCAACTTCTGGCCCTCACCATCCCCAAAAGCCTGCTAAAAAGTTCTTCATAGGCCTTATTTTTTTCTACATTGGCATGATCTTTTCCTTGCAAAGTTTCTGTTTTAATTGTATCATCTAAGGATGAGCTAGCTACAAAATGTACTTCTAGGCAGAAGATTAGTAAAGTGTATGTTGAGTTTAGTTTTAGGTCAAAGAAACCTTGTCTTCAACAAGGCAATAATTTAATCTTGGTAAAGTTAACAAAAGGCCCTATTTTTTTTAAAACATAATAATCCAAGAGCGTGTAATGTTTTAAACTAATTTCCATGTGATATAATAAAATTATGTATAGAACATGGAGAAGAACACTTCGCTTTTTTTATTCTGTAGATGGAGGAAATCCATCCAGTTCACTGGTGCTGGAAAAAAATGTGAATATAATTGAAAAAAATGTATGGTTTAAGGTATTATTAGACACACTTTAATACTGGATGAGTATATGACATGAAATTGCACTCTATTTTACCAGTAGAAGTGGGTTAAAAGCCCTGAAGCCTGTGATATATATTAAGGATATATAGTTTGGACCACAGGTGCTTTTTCTCATTAAATCAAAGATTAACATATATCACCTTCAGTTTTCTCTGTTATTTTTCTATGAAAAACAAGTAGAAAAAAATTACTTAAAATCTATTTATTCTTCATGCAGAATGTTAGTTTGAAACCACAGCTCTATTGATATTAATTTAAAACTTAATATTACTTTGAAAGACATATTCAAGCCGGGCTCGGTGGCTCAGCCTGTAATCCCGCGCCTTTGGGAGGCAGAGGTGAGTGGATTGCCTGAGCCCGCGGGTTCAAGATCCGCCTGTGCAGCGAGACCTCATCTCTACAATAAATCAAAAAATCAGCCAGGCGTGGTAGCGCATGTCTGTAATTCTGGCTACTTGGAAGGCTGAGGCGGAAGGATCGCCGGAGCCCAGCAGGTCGAGGCTGTGGTGGCCGGGAGCGGCCGCTGCACTCTAGTCTGGGCGACAGAGTGAGACTCTAACTCAAAAAAAAAAAAAAGAAAGACATATTCAATTTAATATCCCACTTCATAAATGACATTTTTTTCCTTTCCTAAATGCCTAATTGATTATAATCTCTTCCCATTGCAAGAAAAAGACATTAATGTATTTACAAGGATGGGACTCCACCCCTCAGAATAATGGGGAACACATTCAACATTTCTGATCGCAAGAGATTACCTATTTAGAACTTTTTGAAATTTCTAAATAATTGGTCAAGTGTTTTAGATAGTGTGTGACTAGAAAATATTTGGGAAGATCAGCAAAACATGATGAATTACAGTACAATTCTCATAAGTGTGATTTTTTAATTTTTTTTTTTTTTTTTTTTTTGAGTTGTAGTCTTACTCTGTCACCCAGACTGGAGTGCAGTTCCCACTCCCAGCCACCACAGCCTCGACCTGCTGGGCTTCGGCAATCCTTCCGCCTCAGCCTTCCAAGTAGCTGGAACTACAGGGACGTGCTACCACACTGGCTAATTTTGTTTGATTTGTTGTAGAGATAAGATTTCACCAAGTTGCCCAGGTGGGTCTCGAACCTGGGGCTCAGGCAATCCACCTCAACCTCCCAAAGCATGGGATTACAGGCTGAGCCCCCAAGCCCGGCTGATTTTATAATTTAATCTTAGAAACCCCACATGTAGAAGCAACAAGAACCCAGTACATACTTAAGAATTTTCAAGAGGATTGCAGTTTTTCATTGGGATTATAATATAATAGTTTGGAGGGATGCTCTAGAAAAATGATGCTTGTAAATGTGATTGGATTTTTCTTAAGACTGGGTATGTCTAATTTTAACTTGCTAATTTAGCTTCTTTATTTTTGCATCCTGGGTTAAAGGAGAACATCCCACACTCTGTCTAGATAATTTTCTAAAGAGTTTCTTATAAAAAGAAGAATTAAAAGTGACATTGAATATGATTTGATTTGATACACAAAAAAATGAGATAAAACTGTATCTAGTCGGTGAGACACAGCCATAAGAATATTTTCATTCTTAGTGCTAGGAAAATATATTCTTTTTCTGTATTATGATCACAGTAGTTTATAAGAAGCAAGTCTTCATTTCTCTGAGTAGGTCTTGGCAATAAATGGCCCAAAACATATTAAACCCCAATTTCTGAAATTACATCCTTTGACAGGAGAGAAATAAGGACTGTTCTGAATAATATATGAGAATTAAAGAAGTAGATCTTCTTCTGATGGAGAGAAGTTGGGGGGACGGTGAAGGATGAAGGAAGGTCTTAACCCTAGAAAACTCTGGTAATATATAACAAACCACAGATTAGGGTTATTGTTTAGAAACATATTTACCATGAGGTTGATAAAACTCATCCTTCATAGCCACTTGGTTGTAATAATTCCTTCCTGGTAGATATCCTATTAGGGTGTGCAAACAAGTCATGGGGTTTGCAAAATTACAAGAGTAGTTATTGTTTAAAATAATAATCTCCTTACCCACTTCTTGTATGGCTTGACTGCAAACAATTTTAGGATCCAACAAGTGGGAAGTTGAGTTCGGATATATTCAGTTAGAGTTTTTCAGGTATGGTTTTGTAATTTGCAATCATTTCTATGCTTTTTTCTTTTCTTTTTTTTGAGTTGGAGTCTCACTCTGTTGCCTAGACCGGAGTGCAGTGGCACACTCCTGGCCACCGCAGCCTCGACCTCCTGGACTCTGGCGATCCTCCTGTCTTGGCCTTCCAAGTAGCCGGAACTACAGTCGCACGCTACCACGCCCGGCTAGTTTTTGATTTATTGTAGAGAGGAGGTCTCGGCTAAGTTCCCTGACACAGGCAATCCACTTGCCTCGGCCTCCCAAAGTGCTGGGATTACAGGCTGAGCCACCGAGCCCAGCCCATTTTTATGTTTAATTAAATTGTCGCTGTCTGCCTTAGTGTAAGAATGACTACAGTGTTACATAACTTCATTGCCTTGACACAAAGACTCCTGCAGAGCCAGAGAAAGGCATATAAACATGTCCTGCAGGTCCCTCCACAAGAATGGTAGTGGAGGAGAACTAGAGTTTGAAATGCTTGGACCTACAAGCCAATCTGCAGAAGTCCTTCTAAATACTATAGCTCATATGTGAAAGCAAACTTAAAACAATTCTAAATATTTACTTGATATTACCAAAGATGAGCTATAGAGCGGAGTAACTTTCTCAGCTATCAATAAGAAACAATTTTTGGCTATGCTACAAAAAAATATTTTTCATTATTTCAATTTATTGTTCTCATGAACAATCTGTCAGAGTCTGCAGGCACAAAGTGTAGAATATTAAGGTATTATGGGCATGAATGAGGCATGTGTTTTTATATTTTGTGAAAACTTTGGTATTTGTCAGCTTTTTAAATTTTGGAAGTTTAAAACATGTGAAATATTTTCTCCTAAATATATATTCAATTTTGAACTTAACCCTGTGGTTATTGTTTTTTTTAATTATTATTTATTAAGTAGAGCATTGAAAATTATGAGTTCCATAATCCACAAAACCTAGATCTACTGCTTCCTGGCCACTTTTCATACTTTTTGCTGTAACCTTTCATGACCTGTCCCTGCCACTCTATTTCCAACCATCCCAACAGAAGCTCTGGGATTAAGATGAAGATCTTTGAAGGTCCAGAATAATGCATTGACTGCATTAATCCCTAAAGCAATCCCCTAAATCATAATGCTCAGATTATGAGCTGTTTTTCCTTGGGGATAGGTATGTATGATTAACTGGAGTGGACATTTCAATCTTATTGCATCCAATATACTATTTATTTCTACTATAAATGTCTGGAATTAAGTTTAAATGATCAGGTGCAGCAGAGTGAATTTTTTCTTAACCTCTTACCCCTTTCCTTAATTACTTTAGCTAATTTAGGAGTCATTTATTAGTACATTGTCAACATTCCCCTTCTCAAGCAAAGGTGATTCAAGACTAAATGCTTGTATTTACTTAATAATAAATTTTCAACAAAAAGCTTTTAAAAAATGTATGTTTTCAAATCCTTCTTGGGGAAATTTACCATTTACCTTTTTCATAGTGTGCCATACTTCCTTCCAGAAAAACAAATAATGAAGTCAGTTCCTATAGAAATTACTTGTGTACTTCTCATATTATATATGGCTTTTTAGCTTACATTTTTAGTTATAAATAAAATTGACTAAATTATCCAATTATTGTATAAACTATATGAGGATAGAGAAGACATCCAAATTCTTTGCAAACAGTAGCTAACAAATATTTATTAAGACATGAGTATAATTTTATTGTTCTCATTTTTGTGTGTGATCAGATCCAGCATAATATGATAATAATTGGTTACTCGGTGTTGATTAAATATTTACACTTAATTTAAGAAAATATTGATTTGTTTGTTTTATAGAATTATGCCTATTTTATCACTTGACTATTCTAGTTTAGAATTTGTCTTTTAATTTTAAGGATTTGGTATTTCATTTTTTTAGTTATTTGGTGATTTAAACATTATAAAATATATGGGGATGTTTTGAAAGATAAGATAGCAAACACTACAAAAAATATAATCCAAAATCTTTTTATCACAATTTTTACAAGAGAAATAAAATATTTATAGCATTTAACTCTTTAAAGCATAATTTACAAAGTATATTAAAATATTATTTTATAAACAAATTTAATTAAATGTAGTCAACAAAATATTGAATAATAGTAGTATGATATATAAAAATCATATATTTAACTTTAAGATAGCAAAACAAATATATATTAGATACTTAAACTATAATGAGACATTTCTGTAGCATATTACTACTTTAGTTGCACATACACTATATGTCAACACTATTTCTTGTAATTTTATGGGCATGTGGGAAAAGGGGAGATATTCCCTCTCTATCATTTTTTCTGGCTCACTATGGCTTGGATGTTTGTCCCCTTTGAAACTCATGTTGAAACTTAATTGCCAATGTGGCAGTATTAAGAGGTAAGGTCTCTATGAGGTGATTGGGTCATGAAAGCTCTGTCCTCATAAATGACTTAAAACATTAAAGGATTGGTGAATTAATGGGTTAATGAATTAGTGGGTAATTTTGGGAGTAGGGCTGGTGACTTTATAAGAAGAGGAAGAGAAACCTGAGCTAGCACACTCAGCCCCTTACCTTTTGATGCCTGGCACTGCTTCAGGACTCTGCGGAGTGCCACCAGCAAGAAGGTCCTCACCAGATGCAGTCCCTTGTCCTTGGACTTCTTAGCCTACATAATTGTAAGAAATTAATTTAATTTCCTTATAAATTACTCAGTTTCAGGTATTCTGTTATAAGCAACAGAAACGAACTAAGACAACGCCCAGGACATGTTGAGTCTCATTCCAGCTTGGGTTTCTCTCCTTCTACTAAGACTTCCAGAATCACTTTCACTCACACAAATCTATTTTTCTGAATACTTGTGATTTCTTAATCCCTCATTACAAATTAATAGTGCACTGCTTCCTTAAAACTTATGTCTTCATGCTTCTCCATGTCTGAAAAAATACACTTAAATATTTTGCACCCTAAACTCCATTTCCCTTATTTTAGCTTTCTCCCACCATCACTACTCCTTTCTCTGGTCTATGACATTATCTAAATTTCCAGACCTATTTATTTTTTTCTAGTTTATCCACCTTTCTCACTTTCTACTCTTATTGCCTTGGTCACTTTTACAACACATTTTTATGCCTCCAATCCTCCCTA
Source organism: Carlito syrichta (assembly GCF_000164805.1). NCBI lineage: Eukaryota > Metazoa > Chordata > Mammalia > Primates > Tarsiidae > Carlito > Carlito syrichta. Next base: position 934,592 of record NW_007259741.1, read on the forward strand.
CCTAACATTTACCTCATTGCATTCATCTGAAAAATCTCCCTTGCTTGCCCCTGTATTTAGCCTTCTGTATATATAACATCAAAGATCGGTACCTGCTGGAAGAAAAAAAAATCACATAGCCATGTAGATCAGTGCCATTGCAAACTACACTTCTGCTTCATTTGAATCCTCGGTGTTCATTGAAAATCCTTTTGTATCTTACATAGTGAACTATAGTATTTTTTTTATCTGTAACAATCTCTTTCTTTTTCCTTAAGCCTCTTTCACTATACCCTCCACACTCATTTTCAATAGACATTCTGGTTTTTTTTCTCTGACTCCAGATAAATGGGTTAAACTGAATTCATTGCATGAACTCCTTCAAGTTCAAGATCCCAATAACAAAGTTAACATGTTTGCTATGGTATTCTTTCATTTCCATTTAGTCTGTGAGAAAACAAAAAACCACCCATTTTCCTTATAAATTCAACCAACTCATCTCTAGGTAGTAGTTTCTTAAAATCACTGAATTCCCTCTCATCTGCCTGATCTTCTCTTTTATTCCTTTAATTTGTCATTTTTTAACCTTCTAAGTGCTTTTCTTGAACCTAAAATTTTACAACTCCCTCTTTTCCCACCTACAAATTCATTCTCTACATGCTGCCAGGGTGATATTTCAAACACAATCAGCCCCCTGTATTTGAAGGTTTGAGTCAACAAACCATAGCTGAAAAATATATTTTCTAAAAAACAATAAAAAATAACAATACAATAGCAGTTTCTCCCCCAAAAGAGGTCTGGTTCTTTTTCTGTTTTTCTTAAAAGATTCCAGAAAAAGAAATAACAATACAACAAGAAAAAAATACAAATAAAATTATGGTATATCAGCAATTTATATAGCATTTACATGTATTAAGTATTATAAATAATCTAGAGATTGTTTAAGGCATAGGGAGCACGTAAATACTATGCCATTTTATTTATATAAAAATAGGCATGAGCACCTTGGATTTTGGTATATGTGGGTATCCTGGAACCAATCCCCCACAAATAATACCAAGGGTAAACCGTGTATAGATTTGATAGGTTATTCTTTTCTTACAATTCTCAATGCCTTCTCTTGAACTTGGTTTATAATCCAAATGCAAGGCATCACCAATCAGGCCAACCATGAGTCCTGCTACTCTTTCCGCTACCTTGTAGCTTGCATGTCTTACATACATCACATCATCTTTAACTTTTTTTTCGCTCATTTTTTTAGTACATATTGTTTTCTGTCTGGAATGCCTTCTCCCAATCTCTTCTGTAAAAGTTCCTATATGTAATTCAAAGTTTTATAGACAATCCCTCTCGCAGCGCTCCTGTCCACCATTCTGGGTCTCACACCTTTCTTGGTGCTTTGTAGCATTATAATTGTGTTCTGAGCTCTGTAATCTCATACAAAAATGCTAAAGTTGTCATACACTGTCTGTTCTGAACACATTGGCTAAAATAAACAGCACCATATATAGAGCTCATGTTATAATTTCACATTTACTTTACATGATTGGTATAGTTAATTAAGCAATAGGCATAATTGAACAAAGGGTATAGTACCATACATCTAATTCTGGGCATAAAGAACTAGGTTAAAGTGTCTGTGACCTGTTCCTGTGTGGTTGGCAATGAGGGCCTCTTTAAAGGATGGTTTGCAAGTTATGTTAAATATTTGGTTATATACACAGAAAAATCCTTATCATTCATCTTATTCTTTCATTTATTCATTTTTTAAATTCCTTCAGTACATATGTATTGAGCTAGTAGGTGCTAGGCACTCTGCTCATTAATGGTTATGTGCTAGTTAAGTAAAATACCTTTGTTTAGCTGTTTGCTACATTTAGACTTTAACCTTGCCATTTCAGTTTCCAATACAAAGTGACAACAATGCAATATACCATATAAGGAGGCAGCAAACCCTTCTGATCTAATATAACCCTTTGCAGGTATATAATAAACAGCACAAATTAACTCATATTGATGCTTGATGATACTAGAAGTAAAATTTCCATTAAGCTTCTGCATATGCATCTATTTAGTCTTTACATGAATAGTTAGCAGATTACAGTCTTTATTAGGCAATATATATCCACCTTATAGCATAATTAACCTTTTTAGTTATTAGTAGTCTACTGGATCAGAAAAATTGTATCCATTTTCTGTTTTTAAATGAAGGAAGAAAATAATGATTTTCAAATACTAGTTATGAGTCATAGACTAGTCATTCTAATATGCTATTTTATTTGCTATAACAGACTTACTATTCTTATTCCTAAACTCACGTTATGGACAATGATTCAAATATTATTCAGAAAAGAAGATATTCCCAAGAGCACACATCTGATAACTGTCAGAGCTAGAATTTTAATTCAGCACAGTACTCTACCTATTACTTAGTTGCTACATGATCAACAGCACAAGGTTGAACAGGTCTCCTTCTGACCAAAGATGCAACAGAGTCAACCAATTCCTTGAGGAGTAGCTGTAGGGGAGTAAACCAGTACAACCAGGAATTAGGGCAAGGAGCTTATTTGCTTTCAAGAAAATCACTTTGTAGGTACCAAAAAATACATTAAAATGCTAGCAAGAGTCAGTATGGATATCTCAACTCTGAGTTGATAGGACAATGGAGAAGAAATTACACTTTTGAACAGAATGAATAATATCACTTAATGGAGATGTCTAAGGAAAGATTCAATAGATGAAAAACTATGTCCTTCTGATAGATTTTCATGACAAGTTGCCAGGGAGGATTATTGCAGGAAAATAATACTATACTGGATGAATTAGTGTCAAGATATAGCCCTCTACTTTTAGAATTATTTTGTAAGAATTTAAGCCCTCAAACCTGTCTACGAACAACTATTTTTCTGCCCTAGAGCACAGATAAACTAGTACAAGATCAACTTACATCCCTTTCTATACTCCTAAAATATTTCATGAGAATCCTAGGTTGAATTTAATCCAGAAGTGACATGGATATTTTTTGAAACTCTAGATTGGCTTTTATAGATTTAAATTTATTTGTGAACACTTCATAAAATAATTGAAGCCCTAACTTGTTTTTAGTCTTCACAAGGGAAAGACATAAAAAAGAACAGTAGATAGTTAAAAACTCTCTGTAGTCCTGCCTTAATTTATTAATTCAGTAATATTTGAGTGCATATTTTGTGCCAGACTCTGAGCAAGTACTAGAAATAGAGATGCACAAAACAGATATGGCCCCCGCTCTCACACAGTAGCAATATAAGGGAAACATACTTCACAATTAATATTTTCAAAATATTTTACAAATATGTGCCATCTTGGTTTCAAGTCCAAGATAATCTTTCCAAAACATCTGTGAGCACAATAAATTTTAGTAGAGGATGAATTATTTTCCTGTTGCCTATTCCAAGGGAAGACTAACATTAAAAGCTATTGAATAACTTTTTGCATATCTTCTGGTATTGCTTTCATGAAGAACTTATTGAAAATGTAAAACCACTTGTTTATTCTCTGCACTGAGCATCTCTCGGCTTTGCTTTCCTGGTATTCATCCCTACCATAGTCTGGTCATAACACCTGGATTTTCTGTGGAGAATGACTATTTTTTCATTACATACAGCTTCAGTGTCTATCAATCCAGGTGCCCTTTGTTCTTTTTGCCAGACAACAAACAAGGGACTCAATTTGAACCTTTTTTCAGGACATTTTAATCTTGAATTGAAAGGCAAAAAAACACAGATAGTAAGAGCTGACTTGCCCACTGACAGGACCCTGAAGAGTGAGGCTGCTAATTCCACAGTCTGCATTCTCTGTGCAGCTCTGTTCTCTGAATTTTCCTCAGCTAAACCCTGCCTCAGGTACAGGAGATACAAAGGGTAAGCAAAGGAGATGTGGTGTTTGCTCTGACAGTACTTCAAGTATAGTGGGGAAGGCAGATATTTATAAAATAATCAAAAAATAAACTAATTGCAAACTGAGATAAATAGGTCTGGAAAAAGACTGATATTGGTTTAAGTTAAGTGTTCCTTTCAGTCAATACGGTGGAAAGGCTAAGGCCCTCCCCACCTCTTTTACTAGGAGGAATTTCTAAGATTTGTTGGGAATTATAGTTTAATTTGGTTTAGATAAGTACATACACACACATGAGATCACAGTAAAAAGCTTCAAGAAGGTGGAGAGCCAGTAGCTTGCAGCATTAACGTTCATTCATTCTTTCTGAAGATTCTGTTGTACACACAAAAGGCTTTTTATTCAGTAGAAAACACCATCAGAACTAAAATGATATGAATCAAAAAAAGGTGAAGCAATTAAAACATTGTTAGGCTTGTATGGAATAAATTTAAGGTACTAAACCCTTCATCATTATATACTTTGAGCATAGGTAGCTACAAGATAATTGAAGATTATAGGAAAGTAAACCATCTGCCTTTATGATTGTGGTAGATATTGCTTTACGATTGTAACCTTTCCATTTAAGTGTTATGTTCCCTTTGGAAGAAAGACAGTCATGTATTATTTCTCTATTGAAATCATTTTCCATGGCTTAGAAAGCAAAATCAAAATAACAAATAAAGTGGAAAGTCATTATCAAAAATAAATATTCTAGAAGACTGAAAATTACACTTAAATAATATACTTAAGTGAAGAAAGATGAAATTCAAGGTGAATTCTTATTTTTCTACTTTATTTCCTAATACAATATGCATATGGTTCCAAACAGCAACTGTTATAGTTAATGCATAATCTTGTAGATTATATTCCTTATTTAATCAAAATTTTTTATAGTGATCGAATTACCTAATTGATGACTTTTCACATGATATTATGAATATTGACAGTGATCTCAGATATTTATCAACAGTAGTTAACTCAAATCTACGGCGGACATTGAAATAATTACTTGCAATATAAAAACAAGAGTTGGATTACATAAGTTTGTTTTCTGACTCCAGCTATAAGTATTCGTATTTATTTTTTATCATTTATTTGTCACATCCTTTGGGAAGAACTTAATATGCTTTGAAACCTTGAAGAAAAATCACTTTTATAAATTATAAAAATTTCCCAGGTTTATTTATGAAAATGCTCTTATAAGCTCTATGTTAAATTTGCCACTTGCTAAAAGACAAGATACCTCAGAGTGCTTCTTGATTTTTTATTTCAAGATATACAAATACGGATTTTTATGGCTTAGATTTTCAAATCATTTTTGTCTTAATTTTATATACATGTTTTGCTGTTTTGTTTTATTCAAATAATGTACATAGTTGAAACCAATAGCTATGACAATTTAGATTCCAAGTTTTCTTGCGTATTCAAATTTGAATGAAGTCATTTCAAATGCTAAGGTTACTTCAAGCACATTAAAATACTAAAACAAATTATTTATGAAAAATATTCTTTCACTTTTCTTGTTAAAAAGTATTATGGCACATTGTAAATGATTTGTAACAATTATAGCATACACTGTTTTAACCATTGTTATTAAACACGTATTATGACTATGTTTATTTATTTATTTTTTTTGAGCTGGAGTCTCACTCTGTCGCCCAGACTGGAGTGCAGTGGCTGCTCCCGGCCACCGCAGCCTCGACCTGCTGGGCTCCGGGGATCCTTGCGCCTCAGTCTTCCAAGTAGCCAGAATTACTGGCATGCGCTACCACGCCCAGCTGATTTTTTTATTTATTGTAGAGATGAGGTCTCGCTGCCCAGGCGGGTCTCAA